>NW_027069579.1:849602-1044058 GCF_002906115.3 Quercus suber
CATGCCTATAATGAACAGCTAGACAACATCATGGCTGCACTTAAAGAGATTAATACCAAAATATCCGGACTAGCAACCATCATACACTCCCAGCACATTCGCTTCAACACAAAGTTCACATTTCTCTAAACTCAGATGGACCAAATTCAAAGGAAGCTAAAAGAACATGGAGACTAGCTATTCCATGACAAAAAGGGGGAGATGGTGTCATTAATAAGGGAAGTGTAGTGATAGGGGGAGGAGAAGTCAAAAGTTGGTCTTGTTTATTTTTTACTACTTGTTTATGTCTTTACTGCTTTTGTTTAAAGCTTTAGTACATTGTTATTAATTTCAGTTTAATATTCAGTATTTGTGGTTATCTCATTGCTTTTGTAGCAATTTTTTTGTACTTTTAAGATAAAGCTAATATGACTTAAGTACCTCACTCTTGTACCCTAGTAGAACATTGTTTCCTAGATGCAAATACTTCATATATTTTGCATTGGTTGAGTGTTGGACATGCAATTGATTCTTGGGATTGTTCTTAATTGCATTGCGTGTCCGAATAAGCATGTACTAGCTAAATGTTCATTGTAGTCATTATTTAATGATTGTTCCTATTTGATCAAGATATGCCTACTTGTTTTATAGTGTTTACAAACTTGACTTGTCATAAGCTTAATGGAATTTTTGTTTGTGTGCAAATGTTTCAGGTTACATGTATATACGTGCAAGTGCTTCACAGCTTCTATATTATGTTTGAGTGAGTTTTGCCACTTTTCCCAAACTCACATTTAAGTTTAGAGTCTGTTTTAGGGGTTTTGTCACGGAATAGCTAAAGTGGGAGATTGTAAAGTTGTAATTTACAACTATGTGTTTTGTTGGTTTTAATTCCGTGCCAAATTTGATTGTAATTTTATTCAATCTTTTGTACCATGTATTTATTGTGGAATTTAATTGTAAGGGTTGTGTGATAGAGAAAGAGAGTGTGTGAAGACTCAAGCAATTCAAGACAGAAGATTTCTCGTGAGTATCTTGCTACTAAGCATCCTGCGAAGTGATGCATGTGCCTTGCACATGATTGGAATGCGAAGAGTCAATACATATGGAGACAGTTGTGTTTCGTGAGTAGCTTGCGGGTAAGACCTTCCCGCAAGACACTCGCGAAACATTCTGTTTTGCCAAGCTATGCTATCTGATACACACTTTCTGTACCTATATTATATATACCCACATTATCCACAAATGTTGAGGAGTGCTTTAGAAAAAAAACCTTAGCCACAAATCTTGAGAGTTAGAAATTATTATACCCACATTTCTCTACACAATTGCTTGTGGATTTTCCTCAACTCTTACCTCTCCATTTCCATACCATTAAGAGGTTTATAGCCTAAACACTTACTACATCCTTTCAGAGTGTCAAGTGAGGTTTTTTGGTGCTGCTGGGAAGTATTGGAAGAAGCCAAGGATGGCAGATACAACATGGAACTTGTTGCAGGATTCGAAGAGCTAGACAAAACGCAGTTCCGAGTAGCCTTGTTAGAGTAGGAGTTTTGAGGGCTTAGGTACATCGGGTAGATTAGGCTTGGAGGGTCTCTTTCTAACCCATGTATCCCAACTGATTGTCTTGTGGATCGATTATCGCTTAGAGGGCAACGAAAAGGATTTTCGCCGAGTTCTTCGATTTCCTCTTCGATAACACATCGGCATGTTATTTTGTGTTTGCATTTCTCTTTCCTACTCTTTTACATTCTATTTTACTGCTGTGTTGTTAAGTTTATGGATTAGAGTAGCTTAATTGTTTATTCGCTCACATTTACACTATTCTGCACTTAGTATTAAGTTAGTGTAAAATCAATCAAGTCATAACTTTTATTTGAAGGTAAAACAGTTTTTGTGTTTTCAACACATTTTCGAGCATTCAATAACTACATTGATTTTTTTTTTTTTTCTTCAATTATATGTTATAAACCAAACTTTGTTCATTTCCAAATACACTCAAATACTCTTTCTTATAAGTACAAAGGTCAGAGGTTGCACCCTTTCACAATATTCACTAACAAACAAAAGGTTCACCGAATAAGCAATGCTACAAACAAAATAAAAAAAAAAAAATTTGCATAACAATTGAGTTGGCAAGCTTAATTTAATGATTTTTATCTGGATTAACTACTAACATTACTTTTTTACCTACTGCTAACAATTTGCTGCATTAATCAAGTGTGAAATAAGAGGAAAATCACGAACGTAACATAAAAACTACACAATGCCAATTCAGTAACGATTATTGTTGGTCACTTGGATTATTGTTGCAATCTCGATGTTGGAGCTCTTAGATGAGACTCAATTGGTTCTTGATAAGTTTTCAAAAGATCTTTAAGGAACATCACTATTATAGTGAATCCAAATTACCTAATTTGGAGATCCAAAGAGAAGGCTTTACTCACCTTCATAAGCTCTACACTTTCTCCTTCAATATTGGCTCTAAGAGTTGTCTGTGCTCTTTTACCCTCCAATCCATACCTACTAATTTTTCCCATTGCATGACTTCTTCACACGTGACCTGATCCGCAGAATAAGAAAGAAGTACTTAAGGGTTTATGGCTGGCTAGTATTGGATTTTGGGTGGGCCTAGGTTGGCCGNCACGGTATTTTGGTCATTTTAGATGTTTCAGGTTCTTTTAGCTCATTCTAGAGGAATTGAGGGCATTTTGGTCATTTTCTGATTGTGTAGGTATTACTTTAATCCTTTTACAGTTTTTGGGATATTTTTGTCTTTTAGAGTTTTTGGGATATTTTTGGTCATTTTTACTATTTTTGAGGTATTTTTGGTCATTTATGAAGTTTCGGGATAATTTGGTCATTCTAGTAATTTTAGGGGTATTTTTGTTATTATAGTGATTTCAGGATTAATTTTTTCATTTTAGAGATATTTTTGTCATTTCTAAGGTTTTGAAGGTATTTTAGTCATTCTAGTGGTTTCAGAGTATTTTTCGTCATTTTAGATGTTTCGGGGTATTGTGATCATTTAATTGGTTTTGACAGTATTTTGGTCATTTTAGAGATCTCGAGATATTTGTTTTTAGTCATTTTTCAGGTTTTAGGGTATTTTCATCATTTTAGAGGTATCATGGTATTTTTGCTCGTTTTAGATGTTTTTGGGAATTTTGGTCATTTTATAGGTTTCATGGTATTTTGGTCGTTTGTGAGGTTTCAGGATTATTTTAGTAATTTGTTAGGTTTTTGGGATATTTTCGTCATTTTAGAGGTTTTAGGGGTATTTTAGTCATTTTTAAGGTTTCAATGGTATTTTGTTTGTTTAAGAGATTTTGAGTGTATTTTGTCTAAGGTTTAGGGGGATTTTGTCATTTTCAGAGGTTTCGAGGGTATTTTGCTTGATTTTGAGGTTTCAATGATATTTTGGTCATTTTAAAAGTTTTAGGGGGGGTATTGTGGTCGTTTTGCAGGTTTTGGGGGGGGGGGGTTTCTGTCATTTTTTAGGTTTTGGGATATTTTGGATATTCGTGGTGCATTTTAGTAATTTTGAAAGTTTTAAGGGTATTTTGGTCATTTTAGAGATTCTGGGGTATTTAAAGGTTTTTGATATTTGTTAATTCTCACAAGTAAAATATATATGTGTATATATATATATATATATTTTTTTTTTTAGTTTGGGAGATTCTGACAAAAATACCCTTGAAATCACTAGAATGGCCAATATACCCCCAAAATCACCAAAATTACCAAAATGCCCAAAACCACAAAGCGTAAAAAAAAATAAAAAATAAAACCCAAAACCTCTAAGATGACCAAAACACCCCAAAACAGCTAGAATGAACTCTCAAATCTTGATACCTCATAAATGACCAAAATGCCCCATACATCTAAAATGATTAAAAAATACACATCGACACGCTAAAATGACGAATATGCCCTAAAATCCTCTAGAATGACCAAAAAAACTTGAAACCGACCAAAATACCCCCAAAATTTTAAAAATGAACAATATAACCTTGAAACCTCAAATGACAAAAAATGCCGACAAAACCTCTAAACTAGCCAAAATAACCAAAAACCTAATATATACTCAAACATCTAAATTGACCAATATTCCTTGAAATCTGTAAATCTTTTAGGGTATTTTTGTCTTTTAGAGTTTTTGGGGTATTTTTGGTCATTTTTATTGCTTTAGAGGTATTTTTGGTCATGTGAGAGGTTTCAGGATAATTTTGTCATTCAAATGGTTTCGATGTATTGTTGGTTGTTATGAAGTTTTGGGCATTTTGTTCATTTTAATGGTTTGGGTGGGGAAGGGGGAGGGGGGGGGGTTAATTTGGTCATTCTAGTGATGCGTATTTTTGTTATTAAGTGGTGTCAGGATTAATTTCTTCATTTTAGAGGTATTTTGATCATTTCTGAGGTTTCGAAAGTATTTTGGTCATTCTAGTGGTTTCAGAGTATTTTTCATCATTTTAGAGGTTTCGAGGTATTTTGGTCATTTTAGTGGTTTCAAAAGTATTTTAGTCATTTTAAAGGTTTCAAGATTTTTTTTTTTTTTTTTTTTTTTTGGTCAATTCTTAGGTTTTAGGGTATTTTTCATCATTTTAGATGTATCAAGGTATTTTTGCTCATTTTAGATGTTTTGGGGAATTTTGGTCATTTTATATAATCTTATGAACTTTTCAAGTTAAGATAAACTTTTGGACTTTGGGATAAGTCTCTTACATGTGAGACTTCTTTTCTATTCATCCCACTATCTTAGGGTATACCGTAACTTTTGAGCCATCCTCAAAATTTTTACATCTTTTATTTGTCCTTTAGAATTAGGTGAACACAAGATATATGGTTAAACAAACAAGAGATATAAAAGGGTACCCTCTTATTGATAGGATAAGGCTAAAGAGATAGATCAATAAGTCACTTACAACTAGGTGGGTCATGATACCAACCTTGGGCCTAAATGGACCATAGTAGATTAGTGGCAAACCGTTAACATACTCAAAGCCCATTATAGACAATGGCACAAATTGTGAGTTGGTGGTGTCGATGCCTCGTGGCGGGTTGGCCATCCATCACAATGACGCTTACATGCTTCTCTTTGGAGGATATGCACGTGTATATAAAGCTCAAAGCTTGAGTGCTATGGAGGAAGGTTGTACCTTGGGTGTGTGATTGGAATATGAGTCAATTTTAAGGAAATTACCAAGGGTAAGTAAAGTCGTCACCAATCAATGGGTTTTTCTAAGATATGATTGGTCACCTGACTCTATTTGATTTTATTATCAATCCTAGGTTAAGAAAAATGTCATTTTTCCTAATCTAACATGAACGAGTAAAAAATCTTAATTCTTGAGTTTGGAAGTCTAGTTACGTGTGAGGAAGGCGTTAGGCACCCCATAGCGCCTGTCCATAGACAATCATTTGTTTTAGTAAAATCATAATTTAAGAACATTGGTAGTTGAAAATGAGCTATTGGCATTAACTTTTAGGGCTTTAAGCGAATTGGGTTTTAAGGTTTGGTTTTGAAAAAGGTGTCCCAAGTGATACTTTCCTAGTGCGTTTGGAATCGTTGCCAAATTTCCACAATGAAAATCTGGCAACATTCCGCCTTATTTTCATGGAGAAAATTCAGCAACACTCCACCTTAGGTGCATCATAGCACACAAAACATTATTCACACCAAGCTTTTCGATGTGAGAATACGGCAATGTGGATGCCCCATTTTCATGGCGAAAACCCGGCAAAGTTTCGCACAAGGTTTCAAGTCTGTGTATACGGCGCATGCCAACATGCTCATGCTAGGACGAGCCGGAACCCCTCAAAGCATTAAGCATATTGATACGTGTCGCATACACGAGGAGGCTAGGCCTCCTAATCTACTAAACATTGCCCTTTATGGGCTTGCGTCTTCTTGCTTACATTCTTGCCATTTTTTTTCTTGTGCCTAGGAGGTCGCACCCTTGCTCCAAGTGTCCATGCTCCCAGTGTGTACCTGCAAATACAAAGGAAACAAGCTAGTAGACAAGCAAGAAACAACTAGAAGGAAAGCATGCTAAAGGACAAACTATCAAAGAGAGCCAAACGGGGGCAAACAAACATGCCATCAAACAAAAGGGGGTGTTCTAGGAGGACAAATGTAGGTTTGGATTGGGTGTCCATAGTTCCATGAGATTGGAGTATGGACAACACATAGAATCATGCATGAACATGTAGGTAAGTGTGCAAAAATGCAGAGAAGCAAAGAAAGCCACAGGTGGCACAAAGCAAGCAAGGCAATCATAACATTGCACGGAGCGAAGAAAGGGTATGCATCAGCAAACCAACACCACGGAGGTGTATCTCATAAGCAGTTGCTTCCAAACAAGCCACAAGATGGACAGATGCAACCACATAAGCAAGTGGCCCCAAAGGCCGACAAGCACAAACCCACGGAGGGTAAAAAGCATGGCAAAGCTTAGATCTAGACAGGCAAATTAGGAGATAAAGTATAGAAGCAAGCAAACATTGACATGCATAAAGGAAATTATTCAAACCCTTTTGATATAGGCCTAGGTGTATGGATATAGGCCTAGACCACAAGATCTAGATCTACACCCCACCTAAAGGGCCAAAACACAAGAAAGAGGTACATCAAAAGACAAAAAGGCTATAAAAGCACATGGCATAGCAACGATATAGATCTAGACACATGAATAAGACACGGAGCACACAACGATATAGATCTAAACATAAGCATGGCAAAAAGTACATAAAAATGTAGATCTAAGCATAAGCATGGCAAGGAGCACATGAACAAGTAGATCTAAGCATAAACATAGCAAGGAGCATCTAGGTATATGGATCTAAACACAAACACAATATTTAGATATATGCTAACTCAAGAAGGCTAGGCCAACAACATCAAAGTGGTAAAACATGGCAAAAAGCAAGGAGACATGCTAAAAAGCTATAAAACATACTACGAAGCAAGAAAAAGCAAAGTTGTACTAAGGAAAGCAAATAGACATGCTATGAAGAAAGATAAAGTAAAGGGTGTAAGTTGTAGCTAAAAAGCTACATCTACACTCTTAAAACCTCAAATTTAAGGTCCTAAGACTAAGTAGAGGATAAAAGAGTGCAAGAACACTATCTCTTGATTGTTGAGAGCAGAGAGAAATCAAAAGGTTTTTAGATGTGTTTGGGACAAAATTTAGAGAGGAGAAGAGAGAGAATTTGCCCAAAAAAATTCTCCAAATTGCCCAAATTCGTTTTTTTTTTTTTAATATTATTTTTTCTAAGGGGGTCTGGGGGTATTTATAGGCCTTTTGTGACCCTTCAGCTTCCAGCAGCCACTAAAGGTGCGCCGAGTTAGTGCTAACAATAGCAAAGTTTGACTTTTTCGGTTCTGGCTTTGACTGCCTGTTTGAATGTCTTCTCGAACTCTGATTGAGCTTATCTTGATGTCCATGTAAAGATCTGGATGTCTAGTTTCCAAAAAACTAAATAAATTGAAAATCTTAAGGTTGGATCAAAAGTTATGGCCTCAGGAAGCTAGCTAATGTGCTTTGTACAATTTTCGAGATTACTCAACCGTTTTAAGTCCAATTTCAACCCATGAAAAGTCGTTGGAAAAAGAATTTGATAATCTTTGCAATGACACTGGTCTTAACTTGTTTCGACTGTCGGATCAAAATTAGGATTTTTAGGGCCCCCAAGAGTCAATATCATGTAAACTTGGTCAAACTTAGCCAAAGTTGACAAAAATCACCGAGTAGTTCGAGTTTGATGTAGGAACATGAAAATTGTTGTTTTGGGATGAGTTTGACCAGTTTTAACTTTTGGTCAACCAGTGTTGACCAAGGGCATTTTGGTCAATTTGAACTAAAATGACACTTTGAGTGCTTTCTTGCTTGTACAAGTTACAACACATCAATCTAGATTTTTCCACGGCCCCATGGAAGAAAGTTAATATTTTTTAGAATTTAGGGGTCAGGCACACAAATCGAGAGTAGACAAAATACGATCTCTACAAGTGGGATAAACTCCGGAAGACCTTGGCCCGAATAGAGCCTCCAGCTTCCTCCCGCTCATCACAAACCGGGGTGAAAGGGATAAAAAGAAACCAGTGAAGTGTGTGCAAACAAATGTTGAATTAGCCTTTAAACTCTCTATCCCCAACAAAGTCACCACTGTGAATACAACGAGGGGGAGTATGCCTCGGCCGAGTGGACCGAGACGAAGAAGGAAAATGGAGTCGCCACCTAGATTAGGTCTAAGAACCATAAATATTGCACTCTTTATGGAATGACTGATCCGCTACCAAAGCATGTGTCCAGAATTTAGGTAAGAGGATGGAAAGGTTTTAGGCACCCAACTCCACTTGACCCGTGGGTCGGCTTCCACTCACTTATTAAATGCATACTTAATCCTTGCATTCTAGACTCACACACACACTAGCATACATCTAGCAAACAACATGGCATCATGTCAACTCAAACCCTAGCATACATCTATCATGCATCTCATCATATCTCAAACCCCACCCTAGCATACATCTATCATACATGGCATTGTATCATATCCAAGGTAGAAACATAGACATGACAACAATCAAATAAGCGCATTATCATATCCAAGGCATGGCATATAAACTCGAATATTCATATTCATCAAAACTCACATCATATTCATCAAGACAAGACAAGATCATATCCACAAACAAGTGCATGTTCATGTGAATTCATGCCTTACCTCACCACATCACAACACCTATGCATCAATGCATAGACATGTTATATGCATGTTTATGACAAAACAAAAAGATTAAATCGTAAACTAGCATACAAAGAACAAACAAAGCAACAAACATGGAGGCAGAGACTCATAAACACAAAACAAGACAGGGCAGAGTCATATTATATAAATAAAATAAAGAAACAAAAGCAAAAAAGGATTCGGATTAGGGTTTCTGTGCATGAGCATGCGTGCGCATACATAGGGCTTGCATGCGCAGCCCAGTTGTATGCGTACGCATACTTCGAGTATGCGTGCGCATGCTGAAAGCATACGTACACATACACATCCTAAACCCTAACCTAGAAATAAGAACACAAAAGAACATAATCTTAAAACTAACAACCTAACATGCTTCAAAATAGAAAAGTTACGTAAACCTAAGCTTAACAAACATATTAAAACATAAATAAATAAATAAAAAATAAAAAACAAGAAAAAACTAGGAAATGAAGATCAAAACAAGGAAAAGAAAAAAAGAAAGAACTAGAACATTATACCTCAAAACATAAAGCTCCTCAGCTTGATTTTTACTATTCTCCTCAGTCAATCTACTCACAATCAAATAAATAAGTGATTAATAAAATTGAAACTTGAAGATCAAGACCTGAAAAGGTCTTAATCAGAAAAACATTAACTTGATGATGTTTTGTGAAAAGCTCCCTTTTTGATTCACTATTTCTAGTAAATCTTGTGTTTTCCTTTAAGATTTTGTGTGTGTTGAAAAGGTACCATGTATGGTTTTTTATAGTTAGAAAATGAGGGTTTGGAATGGCTCCCAGACAATGTGGGATTCGTTCCAAAACCAATCTTTAATGTAGAAAAACTTGTCTTTCATAGTTTATGGAACGCAGCATGCGTACACATGCCTGTGTATGCATACACATGCATAAAGCATGCGCACGCAAAGCTTGAGCATGTGTGCACATACGCATGTATACATACACATGCCCTAAGGTTTTTGTGACTTTTCTTTTCCAAAAATTGCTGATGTGAATCTCAATCAACACGCTTTGAGACCCAATAAATAATATTGGAATATTTGCCCAAAAAAGCTAAAATTCAGATTTTGATAAAACCCCTAACCTAACGCTTATAAATGAAACGCAAACTAGAGGTATAAGTAACATACCTCAACCTAATGATTATAACTGAATCACGAACCGAATGTATAAATTTTGAACGCCACAAGGAATAATCCCTGATAAGTTTACAGTTCTTGAAGAACCAAAAAAAGAAACAAAACCTCGCGTTTTTCTAATTTTTATTCAATAATTCCTCCATTACAATGTGTGCATGCTATTTATATGACATGACTGAAAATAGGAAAAAAAAATGTACTAAATAATAAAAGCCTAAATTAAAGTTTATTTGATTTGAAATTAGCAACTCAAAAATAGGAAAATAGCTAAAAAAACGTTCTAAATAATAGAAGCCTAAAATTAAGGTGGATTTGGTCTGAAATTAGCAACTAAAGAATAGGAAAATATCTATTAATTGGTACGGAGCTAGAAAATCAATCAGCCATTAATCCACACCATAAATCACGCCCAATTATGCCATATTAACCCTCAATAGCTTAGATTAAATTTACTACGCCTTCATCTTTCTTTGGGCCAAGTTTGGAATGTCCTATGTTAGAATCAACCCAAATCTCTTGAATTAGCTCTTGAATCAGCCCATTAAGTTCTTCTTTGATCTTCTTGGATTTTGCTCTTGTAATAGGCCAAACTAGAACAAGTAATGGATCCTTTAATGCTTGTTGATTCTCATCAATAGCTTATTTAGTTTATAAAAGAGTTAGATTTTTCCAAAAACACTTTCCTCAAATCAATTTCAATCTAATCGAGCCCTAAACCAATCTTGGACTTTAGAATTCCAACATCATTGAGGAACGGAGGCCCAAGTCGCAAGGGTTACATGTGGTGTCTACAAATCTCACTCACACAATTGCACCCAAACAAGCCACAAAAGGGGAGGGATGCAACCAAGCGAGACAAAAAGGAACAAAAAGGCCAATAAACACATACTAAGAGGGAAACAAAGCATATGAGGCATGGTAAAGATGCAAGAAGCCAAATCTAAACATGCAAGCATGGATCTAAAGGAAGAACACCCAAACAAGGCATCACAAGATAGATCTTAAAAAAAAACTCATAAAAGCATGTAAAAATGGCAAACAAAGCATAGACATGCAAATAGGAACTAATCCAAACCCTTTATTGAACTTAGGTGTATGGATGTAGGCCTAGACCAATAGATCTAGATCCTTCCCAAAAACAAGACACAAGAAAAAAGGCATGAACAAAGCAATAAAAGCTAAAAGACACTTCAGCATAGCATCCAAACAAGGCATTTAAGCACATAAACATGGCAAAAAGCACAAACAAAGAATTTAAACATACCCTAGCCCAAGAAGGCTAAGCCAACAATATCAAAGCAATAAAATATGCTAGGAAAGCAATAAAGAGCTAAAAATTAAATGGGTGTAAATTGTAGCTAAAAAGCTACATCTACAACCCCCCCCCCCCCCCCAAAAAACCTCAAAACCAAGGTAAATGGACCAAGGAGGAGGAGATGGAAGTAAGAACACACCTCTTGATGTATAAAAGATGAGAGAATCAAGGGCTTATCTGTGCGTGTTTGGGAGAGAATTTAGGAGGAGAGAGAGAGAGAGAGAGAAATGCTCTAGAAAATTGCTCTTAGTGCCCAAATTTTTTTTTTTCCAATTCTGAAAGCTAAGGGTGTTTATATGTTTGGCGAAAAGCCACTTTTAGTCCCTACATTTTTCGGCGATTCTTATTTTAATCCATACATTTTATTTTTACCGCTTTTAGTCCCTATCCTGAAAAACGCTTCCCATTTTGGTCCCTACCGTTACATCGGAAACAGAAAAAGCTAACGTGGCAAATAGTAGAAATAAATAATAGTAAATTAATGTACATGTGGCCTAAATTAATAATAAAAAATATTTTTTGGCATTAAAAAATGCCACGTCAGCATCTAAATTAAAAAAAAATTAATTTATTAATTTTAACTAAATTAAAAAATTAAAAACAGAATTAAAAACTAAAAATTACATGAATTGAGATCTAAGTGTGTCTTAAACAAGAACACAAACTCAAATCCAAGAACACAAACTCATAAATTAAAAAAAAAAAAATATATATTACAGATCTAAGCCACGGGATATTTTCATTTTCTCAAAAATCTCTATCTCTCTCTCTCTCGGGCTTGGATTCCTCCAACCCCAAACCCAACTCGCTGCTGAGTTTCTTTCCTCAATGATGATGACTAAGTGACTCGTCATCTTCTTCTTCGAAATTCCCAGAAATCAGCCTTGCCGCTTTGACGAGTAAACCCAGACAATCAGTGCTCTTGTTCTCATTTTCTTCTCTCTTAAACGCCACAGTTTTGACCACCACCACCTCGTCGTTATCGTTGTCAATTTCGCTACTTTCTTCAACTCGTTGCTAGGTTGTGATCTCTGAAACTTCCACAGCTTTCTCCGCCGCAAGTTTCTCTTTCGGATCGTATTCACTTTCCGAGCTCTTCTCTGCCGCCACCGCCACTACGTGATCAACATGTATAGCAGGCACAGACTCAGCCATCGAATCTGTGCTCTTAGCAGAGACTTTACCTACAACAACGCTGCACTGAGGTTGTTTCCATTCTTAGCCAAAGACTCTTCCTCCTCTTCAGACTCCACGAGAGGACCTAATCTCAGATTCAAATCGATGCCAACCCCTCAATTATTGTTGTTCTCACTCCGATTTGTTTCAAAATCTTGACTTTCTTTTGGGGTTTCTGGAGGTGGGATAGAAGAAATTATACCCAGAATCTTGTTCAAGCACATTTGAACTTTGGAATATCCATGACGTACTCGAGTAGAGCAAGAATCGCGTACCGATGATAGGAATGGTTTAGGACTTGATACGAAGCCATTTTTGTGTTTTTTTGAAGCTTTTCTCAGCTTCCCATTCCAAAGCTCTGCAACCAAGAGCTTTAATTTTCTACAGATCACGAGGAATCCAAGCCCAAGAGAGAGAGAGATAGAGATTTTTGAGAAAATAAAAATATCCCGTGGCTTAGATCTGTAATTTTTTTTTTTTTTTAATTTCTAGGTTTGTGTTCTTGGATCTTAGTATGTGTTTTTATTGTTTTTGTTCAAGACACACTTAGATCTCAATTCATGTAATTTTTAGTCTTTAATTCTGTTTTTAATTTTTTTTATTTAGTTAAAATTAATAAATTAATTTTTTTTAATTTAGATGCTGATGTGGCATTTTTTAATGTCAAAAAACATTTTTTTATTATTAATTTAGGCCACGTGGACATTAATTTACTATTTTTTATTTCTACCATTTGCCACGTCAGCTTTCTCCATTTCTTATATAACGGCAAGGACCAAAACGGGAAGCATTTTTTAGAATAAGGACTAAAAACGGTAAAAATAAAATGTAGGGACTAAAATAGAAATTACCTGGTACTAAAAGTGGCTTTTCGCCTATATGTTTTTATCTGACATCAGCAGTCTTGTCATTTTTCTCCATCTTTTTGGTTTTGACTTTGATTGATAATCTGAAGGTCTTCCCCTGCTCTGATTGATCTGAACTTAGTACCACTGGAAAGGTATGGAAGTATAGTTTCCAAATCACCTGAATTTTTAAAAATCAATGATCGGATCAAAAGGCATGGCCTTGGTAAGCGAGCTGATGTGCTAGCACGATTTTCAAGATATCTCAAACATTTTAACTTTGATTTCAACCTAGAGTAGTCATTGGAAAGGGAATTCAATATTATTTGCCATGACATCAATTTCAACCCGTTCTAATGGTCAGATCAAAATTAGGGTTTCAATCGTTGTTGGGAGTTAACTTCAGGTCAAAGTTGATAAAAAGCTCCAATAAGCTTGGATTTAACATAGACTCATGAAAAATGTTGTTTTTGTGTGGTTTTGACCAATTTTGACCTTTAATAACTCCTAAGTTAACCAGCGGCATTTTGATCATTTTGACCTAAAATGGCACTTTGGGTGCTCTGATGCCCGAACGGGTTGAACCATGATGACCTAGATTATCCCACAGTCCCCTAGTGAGAAAATAATATATTTGGAATTTTTGGGGTCCAACATGCAAATCGATGACGGACAAAATTCGATATCCACATAAGAAGGTCAGAAACTTTTACCCTACAGAAACTCTATCAAAATCCCCTCAGAATATCTAAACCAAGAGTTTTAGTCTAGAAGGGTAGAAAGAGGGTGAGGACTAGTTTGATTTTTAGCCATCCTTGGTTAGAAAATAATCTCTTGCTTACTCGTGTTCAAACCTCTAGTTGGTTCAAGCTTGCAAGCACACCTCTTTAGGGTCATTCAACCAACCCTAATCGAATCGTTCGACTCATCCTCCCACACACACAATTGTAGTAGTTGATTTTCAACCGAGAGGCCAGTCAAAAATAACATCACTATCAGTGCTAAAAGGAGGAGATATGGATCTTTCCCATGATCCACACTCTCATCCTCGATTCTTGTTTTTCTTTATTTATTATGTTTTTGTTTTTTCTAATCTCTTAATGTGTTTATCCTGCATCATAACATGCTTTGTGGTAGTTGTTTGATCCATTTCCTTACTTGGACAAGCATGTTTGGAACTCTTGGATGACCTATTTGGACAGTGGTAGATTTTTACTCTCCATCAAATGAGTTTGTCATGGAGGTGGATTCTCTCGTTATTACCCAAGCTTTGAGTGAACTATCTCACCCACCTTTGTCAGTTGCTTCTGTTATCTATGGTATGAGTACTGTTATCCATGAATTCTGTAGGGTTAATATTTCTCACATTCAAAGGTAAGGAAATATGCATGTTCATTTGTTAGTAAAACATGCTTTAAATATTGATGATTTCTTAGTTTAGATTAAAGAGATGCATTGTTTTCTAGAACAAACTCTTATCTAGGATATATCTACTTTTTTTTAAGTAATATTCATACGCATCCTAAAAAAATAAAATAAAATAAAATTGCATGGGTTTTTTTTTTTTTTTTTTTTTTTTATTTTTTTTTTTTTTGAGTCAACTTAAATACAATTGTTTTATTTTTTACTTAAACCATTCACACCCACCCATATATATATATATATATATCGACTCTATCATTGATAATTTTTGTACAAAAAATGAAAATTGAGCACTTTTCTCCCTAATTGTTATTGAGAAATTTTAGTTGGCCCGATCTTACAAGTCTACAACTACTACAACTGGTGACCCGCATTGAACCGATAGAATATACATTATATGTCTATGATACACCCTTTTGCATTTATAGATTTTTTTGCAAAATAACACCATTTTGGGCCTCGCAACACCAGATCGATATCGCTTGACTATGAGTTTATTGTGGTTCTAGTTGTCCTCCTCTGGTGACCCACCACTCCTCCCCTCGCGCTGCCACTAGATTTCTAGTCAAGGGTTTTATCCACGCATTGTCAAGGGTTTCTCTTATGACTATTTGTCTCCATCTCTCCATGCATTTGTCTTGTCCTTGAATTTTGAGGCTATATCCATTTCTAGTTAGAAGTCTACAACAGAAGCAAAAATGCCTGCACTATCTCAAAATGCTACTTGGTCTTTAGTTACTCCCTCTACGGAAAACTATTGTTGGGTGTTGTTGGGTGTATATTATGAAGTACTTGCTTGACGGTTCTATTGAACGTATGAAAGCTCGCTTGGTTGCCAAAGGGTATACCCAAACATACGGCATTGACTTTGAAGAGACATTTTCGCCTGTTGCTAAAATTTCATCTTTCAAGATATTGATTTCCTTAGTTGCTAATTTGAGCTAGCCCACTATTTCAATTAGACATTAAAAATGCCTTCTTGAATGGAGATTTCAAGGAAAATGCATATATGGAGCTGTAAGAAAACATAGTTTGTATCGCCTACAAAACATATGCAGCGGAAAATTAACGGATCTACTTCATTCGCAATTGATAACATGTACTATGTAAATTTTAGAATTTAAGAACAAGAGAGTGTACCTTGGTGCAGTGAAATTCAAAACCAAAGATTAGAAGTACTTGGGAACACTTTTAATCTTCACTCCAATTCCACTTATGCCCAAGAAGTATGGTCTCTCAATCAATTTATACGTATATGTTCAAGGGAGAATAAGAGAGTGGCTTACACTTACATACACACCATTTTCATACATTACCATATATTACAAAATTCTGTATGTTTCTCTCCTTATATATTACTGATTATCTAATTGGGCTAACCTTTTGGGTCATTCCAATTGAACTTTAGTATGTGGCTTGAAATGGGACCAAAAGGGAAAAATAAGACACTAGCTCCAATAAATTTTGGGTCTTTCTATCAACTCTTGACAAACCTAAAATTACCATTAATTATATTTAACATCACCATATAAATATAATTGCACTCTAAGTCTTATTAATAAATTATATCCCAAGACCTTATTATACATTCAACCCCTTCATTAAAACATTCGTAGTAATACAAAGTCATGAATGTTGACTGCCACTTTAAAGATTACTAAATCTTAATCCTTGAATACTCGGTTTAATCCTTTAAGCTATTCATAATATATTTATGAAATCTAATTTCATAAATATATACTTTAGTAATTTCTTACTAAAGTGGTTAGGCCAAAAATTCTGAATAACCAAACCCATTAAACTTATCTCAAGAAAATATTTTATATCTCCGTTAAGAGATTATGAATTCCATCTTGAGAATATATGTTCCTTTAACATTAAATGTAGCTGCCCAACATACTGAGATTTTGATCGTAACTTTACATCTCACTCTTGATATATCAAAGCAATCTACACTTCATGATCAAGTTCATTATTCTCTCAGGATTGAGAGTTCATGTAAATAGAAGTCGTAAGATTTATTATTCATTTGACAGTCATTAGTAGAATAATTAATCTTACAGCGGTCTAGTTTAATATGTCTTAACACTTAAAACATATCAACATATCAACTAGAAGTCTCCACTTCCATAATCAAGATAAATCGTCTTAGTTGATATGTTATAGTCTTCGCAAATGAAATGCCCAATTTTATAACCTATTACGAACTAAAATTCTGAGTTTACAAAGAATTTATGATTTATATCTTCTGTGATTAAATCACATAAATCATATACTATGCATCACATGGACTATATGATAATGTCCAAATATTCATGTTACTATTATTTTAGATAATAATAAAACAACTTTATTAATCACAACATAATATCATACATAATATCATACATTGTATCATACAATAGGATTTAAATGGCACATATCCTAAAAGGAGCAACCGCCCAAGTTTGTTGCTTAGGGAGAGTCTAGAAAGGTGTGTAGGTTGTATAAGGTCATCTATGGTTTTAAGCAATCTCCTAGAGCTTGGTTTGGCAAATTTAATGAAGCAATGCTAAAGTTTGGGTTGCGACATAGCCAATCTGATCACTTTGTGTTTTCTCATACCTCTGCAAGAGGAAATATTTTGTTGATAGTGTATGTTAATGATATTATAATCATTGGTGATGACAAGAAGGATATTGATGATTTGAAGAGATACCTTCAAAACTCCTTATGAACTAAGGATCTGGGAAAACTTCACTATTTCTTGGGTATTGAGGTAGCACAATCTAAAGAAAATATCAATTTAACACAAAGAAAATATGTCCTGTATATTTTTAAAGAAATAGGCTTGTTAGGATCGAAACCTGTTGTGACCCCTATGGATCCTAATGTTAAGTTGTATGAAGATTAGGGGGAGTTGTTATCTAATCTTGAGAGATATCATTGTTTGGTTGGTAAGTCAAATTATCTTACAATTACTCTCCCAGATAATATCATTTGCAATTAGTGCTGTGAGCTAGTACATGAAAACTCATTGCCTTCCACATTGGGAGGCAATTATTTGGATAGAGAGGTATCTTAAAGCACATCTAGGCCATGTTCTTTTGTATAAAGCTAAGGTCATCTACAAGTGGAAGCCTTTACAGATGCAGATTGGGCATGATCACTTCCAGACAGAAAATCCTCTACATATTGCACATTTCTAAAGGAAACCTAATTACTTAGAAAAGCAAGAAACAAACTATTGTAACCAGATCTAGTTCAGAGGTAGAGAATAGAGCCATGTCACATACATCATGCAAGTTTATATCAATTAAGCATTTATTTGAGGAATTAAAATTCGTTGTGAAGGCGCCTATGGCTATGCATTGTGATAATCAAGCAGCTCCCAATACAGTGTTCCATATGTGTCAACAAGAGTTCAAATTGGTGAAATGTTTCCCACAAATTTATGTAAAATTCATTTAGATTTATTATGTAACAAGTTTGGATTGTATGATATATACTCTCGAGCTTGAAGGAGAGTGTTACTTATGGATTACTACAATGTCAAGGTCAAAATTGGTATTTTGTACTATACCCATATATATATTAATAAAATATCAAACCCTAAACACTTTTACCCGACAACAAAAAAGAAATTTGTTATTGGTTTGTGTAATGCAACCTTCTTCAAGGTATGATGCTAAGGAACCCTCAATGTAATGCCTAGAAATTTATCTTTTATTTCATTTTTACTATTCACAGCACAAGAATAACCACCCAAACATATTTACTCCTGTGTTTCAGCCCCTAACCCTACTATTCCTTTTCTCCTTTGAAAACCCTATAATCCCTATTATTTTCTAGACTACTCCCCACCAAAACCTAACCCTATTTCCTCAAAATTGAAGCTATACTAGATATATAGCCAGAATTCTAAATCTAATTTTGTTTCTTCCCCCTTGTCCTACGTCACACCTTCGCCACCATTCTTACAAGGGAAAGAGGTTTCATTTAAATTAAACCTAATTAGTCTTGAACCCACGATCTCACCTTCCACACTATTCTTACAAGGGAATGACAAGTCACTTAACATAAGGCTCATTACAATTTCCAATAATAGTTTACTAGCATTTTGGACGTCTCAAGAGCTTTTGATATTTGATTAATTTAATAGAAGCCATTTGCTGTCATTATTACTTATATTGGAAAGAACAATATAGTTGAACTTTAATTGGAGGTTTCCATTGCTTGTTGTCCTCAATAGCTTCACTCCTACAAATTTTCCCATCCTAAATCACATGAGTAAACAATTAGGCTACTCAACGTAAATACAGGGGTGAGGGGAATACAGAGAGAAAATGCAAACCAAATAGGAAAACAGATACAAGTATCAAAGTTGCACCATGGGAGGCCATAAATAAGAGCATGTATGTTAACGTGCAGAAACAGATGCAAATTACTAAATTTGTGAACAAAATTTATTTGGTATATGTCCTGTGATTTATGGAACGCTATTAAAAAAATATAAATTGGCTTTGCAAGCAACTATTTTAATTTTACTTTTATGGATTTCAACATCTTCGACTGACAGGAATGAAGGGTAGAGCTAGATGTTGCTTAAGGTAGGCCATGATCCTTTAAAAAATATACAAACTAGTTGCATCCTACTTTGAATTTTAAGTCCAAACAAATCATGAAGTCCCTTGGACCTCAGGACAACATACCACTAAGCTAAGCCACCCTCCACTAATCATGAAGAAGAAGTCTCAACACAACTCAATTGCAATTTTTATCCGGAATGGTTGAGGTCAGTTACGAGTACTTTTCCCAACTAATTGGAGTCCACTACAAGAATAATTCACCACTTGACCTATCAAAAAATAAAAGAATACTTCAACTCTTGGGAATATGTACACTCATACTTTTGCTTGCATCTTTGATAACGATATCCTTCCTCACTACTACTTAAATTATATATTGCCTCCCTATATTCATTTTTGCTTCTTCAATCTCAATTAAATCACTCTTTTGCACTTGTACATCTATAGGTCATCTTCACTACAAAACATGTTGGGAAACAAATGCAGTAAAATAAAACAGGAAAGAATTACTGGTCTGTTTCATGACATGGATTTGGATTTGAATTTGGATTTGAGGAAGCCCAAATCCAAATCCTTTGTTTGGGTAAAGTTAAAAGAAATGGATTTGGATTTGGCCAAAATCCATCTTGGATTTTAGGGGTCCAAATCCATGGATTTGAAATCTCCTCACAAACCCAAGAATTTAGAAATCTCTCGCCCAACCCACACACTCGTGCTCTCTTCTCAATTCTTCATCCGCTCCAGAAACTCTGTCACACAGACTCACGCTCTCACTTTTCCTCGACCAAGCTGTTCTTCTTTCTCTCTTTCTCGCAGCAAGGTTTGTCTCTCTCAACTCTTTTCTTCCTCTTTATCCTCTCTTTCTACTAAATCTGAATCATAAAGGCTCCAGGGTTTTCTGTGGGTTTTTTTTTTTTTTTTTTTTTTTTTTTTTTTTTTTTTTTTTTTTTTTCGGTGGGTTTGTTTGGGTTTCCTTTGATTTTTGTGTGGGTTTTGTTTGGGATTCGTTTGATTTGTTTGTGGGTTTTGTTTCATAGTATTTTTAATGATTTGTTTTGGGTTTGTCTTTATTTTCTATTTCTATTTTCGTTTGTGGGTTTGTAATGCAAATGATGTGTTTGATGAAATGCTTATATGAACTGTCTATGAGTTGTGTAAGTAGTACTTTTACTCTTTACTCTATTATGTCCAAAGGGTAGTGGCTGGAGTTACTAGGTTCACACAACTCTACTGGAACTACCTGAATTTGTATGACTATTTTTTAATAGTTGAGAGGAAATATCATTCTCTATTAAGGGATTTGTATCCAGCACCAAAACTTATCATCATAAATACGTCCATGGAAGCCTTCTCATGATTTATGCCCGGAAATGGCCTGTCCAAGTAGGGATGGCAATTTTTGCCCGACCCGCGGGTACCCGGCCCGACCTGACCTTAATGGGCCGGGTTTTACCCGGTCCGATTAAAAATAAGGTCGGGTATGGGTTTAAAAAAAAAAAACCCGAAGCGGGGTCGGGTCCGGGTTTTATTAAAAAACCCGAAACCCGACCCGTGACCCGACCCGGAAAAAACCCTGTACCTGAAATTACTAAAATACCCAATATATATATATATATACACCCCTAAAATCTAACCCTAAATTCCCTAATCCCCCATTTCTTCTTCAGCAGCCTCCCTCCCTCTCAATCTGACATTCCCACACTCCCTCACCCTCACTTTATCTCAAACCACCACCGTGAACACCACCAAAGCTCAGACGGCGAGACACCCAACCCACATACGCCGCCGATTCACTCCGACCCTCAGTCCCTCTCCCTCAGCTCACACCGTTGACTCTTCTCGTCGAGCTGTCGCCGTTTTTCTTCAGCCTTCAGCCTTCAGTGAAAACGTCAACACTACTTATTCTTCTATCCCAAAACCTGGAAAGTGTCTCAAACTTAAAGTCGTAGAAGCCTAAGAAAAAAAAAGAAAAAAAAAAAAGAAACTTAAAGTTGCAGAGCATAGAGAAAGAGAGAGGCGTATGGCTCACCAGTCACCACACAAACTCGACTGGTTAGGGGACTTAGGACTTAGATGACGGTGTCAAAGACTCAGAGGATCACTGATTGGAATCCCTCTTGAACCGTTGCATATGCAGCGTATGTAATTTTTTTTTTTTTAAGAAATTCATATTTTATTTTTGGGAGTAAATGGTTGTGACTTGTGAAGTTGATGTTGTGATTTGTGTGTATTTATTTAGATTTTTGAATCATAATTTAATTTAGATGGGTATCCTAACTAAGAAGGGATTTGGGTTTTTTTTCTTTTTTAGTTATTGTAAATTTGTTAATGGGCTAAAGAATGGGTCGTGCTTTTTAGGATTGGAATGGGCATATATATATATATTTTTGTCAAAAATCTTAGGGGTGCCGCGTGCCGGTGATTAAATTATTTTCAATTTTTAAGATAATTTTCTCTTCAAATTACATGCTTCAAATTACAAAAAAAAATTTGCGCTTAAATTTTTTTTTTTTTTTTTTTTGTGCGGTTGGGCCGCGAATTGGGCCCAATCCTAAACGGGGCCCGGTTGGGGCGGGTCCGGCCCCAAAAAAAAACCCGGTACCCTAAACGGTCCGGGTTCGGATTACGGGTATTGCCCCCCGGGTCGGGTTCGGGTATGAAAAAACCCGACCCGGCCTGAACCCGACCCGTTGCCATTCCTATGTCCAAGCCATTTGCACACTGCCCTTTTATTGAGCAACGTCTAATTTTAGTGTCAAATTATATAATATCAGAGTTGGATAATTGGATGCAATTATTGTGTTGTTTCAAGTGGCATACAATAATCTTTCCAATTTATTGCTAAGTAGATGTTAATGTTAATTGTGTTAGAAAATTTTGTTAATACAAAAGTAGTAGGCAATGGTTTGTAATTACTCTAAAATCCTTTTGGAAAAGTATGTTGTTCCATTATTTGCAAAAAAGCATTTTTCTTCATTTTTTTTATTTTATTGTATCTGGTGTCAATTTGGTTTGTTTGTACAAACAAACAAGTTAGTGTATTTGTGGTGGTTTTAGTGAGATGTACCCAGCATGTTATTAACTGGGATGGCAATAGAAATGGATCTTGTAGTCTTATAATGTTGAGCTTAGCTAAGAATAAAACTTTGGCAGAATTCTTTATTGTGTCCAAGTTTTATCTGTTTAGCTAATCATGGTATGCCGTGGTGGGTGGTTTTTTCTATTGGTTGATGAAGACTTTGCAGAACAAGCTCCTCCGCAGTTTCTTCCTTATCATCTGTGGAAGGCCCAGTAAAAAGAGTACTTTAAGAAATTGAATAAGAGTAGTTTGATGCTTTAAAGCTTAACGTTTAGCATCAGATGTTGAGGGTTATTTGTGTGTGTGTGTGTTCAGTTGATTATTGCAAGAGAAACTCTTGAAGCCTGTTATGTTACAGATGAAAGTTTTGATTTTATTGTGACTTCTTGGTTGTTGAAAAGATTTAGCATATGAAAAATAAACAACTTAAATTTGGAAGTTAAGTTGTCATGTTATCTAATTTGCATAGGTATATTTGCTTATTCCATAATTGTGTGTGAAGAATGTTGAAATAATTTTGTAACTTATCTATTAGTGGGAATTGAATTTTTAGCTTTATTTTTACTTTAAAATTCTTACTGCACTGTTGTTTCTCCTAGTGAGAAGTATTGATTCATTTTTATATGCATAGGATGGCCTAGTATAGATAAACTTTTTGTATGTTTTTTGATTGCTGGATGAAATTGGTTGTCTTTGTTGCAGCAGTGCTGCTTATCTTTTGAATTCTCCCATTGCACAACAACCATGTCAACATTTGTTATCAACAAGTTCTATGACCGAGCCTCACCAAAGAAAAAGGAGTAAGAAAGATCCACTAGTGGAAGTTGTTGCAGATATTGTTCCTCTCTTTTAATTGTTAAGAACTTTCGAATATTTTTTAGTTTGAGATTTTGAATGCTGTGAAAAAACCCATGCATTTGGGCTCTCTCTCTATGTTGATATAGAACATTTTAGTTGTCATTAGTTGACAAGACATTTCATCTTGACAATTGAATTATTAATAGCTTTTCATTACCTAGTATTTATTAATTGGATTATCAATGATTTTTTCATTACCTCATGTATTTATTAAAACTGTTACTAAAACTAAAATGTAGAAGGATTAAGAAAAATAATAATTAAAAAATATATTTTATTAATCTTAAATCCAAATCCAAATTCCAATTTAGGTATCCAAACAATGGAATTTTAAATGATGAATTTCAAATCCTTTATTGTTTAAAAAGACTCAAACAAGGAATTTTAAAATTAATGATTTTCAAATCAATGAACTTCAAATCGAAATCCAAATGTTGCCATCCAAACACAACCTACATGTATCTTATTCGTTTTAACTGATTGTGAAATTGAGAACTACAGAATTTCATAGTGCTTCAAAATAGAAAATAGGTATGTGTTAAATCATATTTTGCCAAAAACGTTGAAGGGTATTAAAGCAATAAGCTTTCACCTGGAAATAGCACATTGCCACGCTCATTTTTGTATATTGTAATTGATTCAAATGTAAATTCAGTCACATTGCAAATCTCAAGACATGTTAGCAGCAGCAAGTTTCTCCTGAAGCTTTGCAATCCGAGCCTGCATTAGCATAGAATGATCCAAAAATATAAGTGTGACAAAAAGAAAACAAAGGTTGTCACATAGTAACTCCTTGAAACAAATGAATACAGAAACAACTCATACCCATAATCAATTAAATCTTTGACTTCAGAGGTGATGCTATATCAAGAAAAGACAGAGCAAATGAAAAAAAAGCATTAAACGAAAATCGCAAATAAACTCTACCAACACAATGTAACAACATGAGCAAAATTCTGCACTAATTTTAGTTCATCAAAAGTACATAAAGAAAACACACACACACGTGTATATAAGTACAAAAGTTCGTCAGTTCTTTGAATGCTCTTGATCTTCAAAGATTTGCGTGAAAGTTCTTTGGGGCTTTAGAGCTTGAATTCAATGAAGTTTCGATGGGTCAAAGTCTTTGAAGTTTCTAGAGGCTTTAAAGCTTGAATCAAGTAATCTTTGAGACTTGTAAGAATGATTTAGATGAATGTTTGTTTTCGAAAATTTATAGTGGAACTTCTTTAGGGCTTTAGAGGCTTGGATCTGTAAAGCTTCACTAATTTATATTTTCTTGATGTTTATGGAGGCTTTTGAGCTTAATTCCAATGAGCTTCAAGAACTAGAAGGATGACTTGAATGCTTTTGCTTCGAAGGTTGAAGTTCTTCATGTCCTTTGAGGATTTGGAGCTTAATTCCAGCAGAACTTCTAGACTGAGAAGGGTCTCTATTTATTCTNAGAGTAGTTTGATGCTTTAAAGCTTAACGTTTAGCATCAGATGTTGAGGGTTATTTGTGTGTGTGTGTGTTCAGTTGATTATTGCAAGAGAAACTCTTGAAGCCTGTTATGTTACAGATGAAAGTTTTGATTTTATTGTGACTTCTTGGTTGTTGAAAAGATTTAGCATATGAAAAATAAACAACTTAAATTTGGAAGTTAAGTTGTCATGTTATCTAATTTGCATAGGTATATTTGCTTATTCCATAATTGTGTGTGAAGAATGTTGAAATAATTTTGTAACTTATCTATTAGTGGGAATTGAATTTTTAGCTTTATTTTTACTTTAAAATTCTTACTGCACTGTTGTTTCTCCTAGTGAGAAGTATTGATTCATTTTTATATGCATAGGATGGCCTAGTATAGATAAACTTTTTGTATGTTTTTTGATTGCTGGATGAAATTGGTTGTCTTTGTTGCAGCAGTGCTGCTTATCTTTTGAATTCTCCCATTGCACAACAACCATGTCAACATTTGTTATCAACAAGTTCTATGACCGAGCCTCACCAAAGAAAAAGGAGTAAGAAAGATCCACTAGTGGAAGTTGTTGCAGATATTGGTTCCTCTCTTTTAATTGTTAAGAACTTTCGAATATTTTTTAGTTTGAGATTTTGAATGCTGTGAAAAAACCCATGCATTTGGGCTCTCTCTCTATGTTGATATAGAACATTTTAGTTGTCATTAGTTGACAAGACATTTCATCTTGACAATTGAATTATTAATAGCTTTTCATTACCTAGTATTTATTAATTGGATTATCAATGATTTTTTCATTACCTCATGTATTTATTAAAACTGTTACTAAAACTAAAATGTAGAAGGATTAAGAAAAATAATAATTAAAAAATATATTTTATTAATCTTAAATCCAAATCCAAATTCCAATTTAGGTATCCAAACAATGGAATTTTAAATGATGAATTTCAAATCCTTTATTGTTTAAAAAGACTCAAACAAGGAATTTTAAAATTAATGATTTTCAAATCAATGAACTTCAAATCGAAATCCAAATGTTGCCATCCAAACACAACCTACATGTATCTTATTCGTTTTAACTGATTGTGAAATTGAGAACTACAGAATTTCATAGTGCTTCAAAATAGAAAATAGGTATGTGTTAAATCATATTTTGCCAAAAACGTTGAAGGGTATTAAAGCAATAAGCTTTCACCTGGAAATAGCACATTGCCACGCTCATTTTTGTATATTGTAATTGATTCAAATGTAAATTCAGTCACATTGCAAATCTCAAGACATGTTAGCAGCAGCAAGTTTCTCCTGAAGCTTTGCAATCCGAGCCTGCATTAGCATAGAATGATCCAAAAATATAAGTGTGACAAAAAGAAAACAAAGGTTGTCACATAGTAACTCCTTGAAACAAATGAATACAGAAACAACTCATACCCATAATCAATTAAATCTTTGACTTCAGAGGTGATGCTATATCAAGAAAAGACAGAGCAAATGAAAAAAAAGCATTAAACGAAAATCGCAAATAAACTCTACCAACACAATGTAACAACATGAGCAAAATTCTGCACTAATTTTAGTTCATCAAAAGTACATAAAGAAAACACACACACACGTGTATATAAGTACAAAAGTTCGTCAGTTCTTTGAATGCTCTTGATCTTCAAAGATTTGCGTGAAAGTTCTTTGGGGCTTTAGAGCTTGAATTCAATGAAGTTTCGATGGGTCAAAGTCTTTGAAGTTTCTAGAGGCTTTAAAGCTTGAATCAAGTAATCTTTGAGACTTGTAAGAATGATTTAGATGAATGTTTGTTTTCGAAAATTTATAGTGGAACTTCTTTAGGGCTTTAGAGGCTTGGATCTGTAAAGCTTCACTAATTTATATTTTCTTGATGTTTATGGAGGCTTTTGAGCTTAATTCCAATGAGCTTCAAGAACTAGAAGGATGACTTGAATGCTTTTGCTTCGAAGGTTGAAGTTCTTCATGTCCTTTGAGGATTTGGAGCTTAATTCCAGCAGAACTTCAAGACTGAGAAGGGTCTCTATTTATTCTTCTTAAATAGATTTGAAGGCACGTGATTGGTTCATATTAGTGACACGTGTCATAATTTGAATGAAGGGACTTTATGTCTTGTTCTCCAAGGGACATATGGCATTATATGATTAGTCAAAGTATTTTAATTTAAAAGAACACATGGAAATATTTGATTTGACTACTTACGTCATTTAAATTAATACGTGCTAACATTTGATAGGTTCCTAGGTATTCTTTGACACTTGGAATATTGTCATTGGCCTCTAAATAATGACAGCAGAACCCACTAGGTAGCACATGGGATCTTGTAGTTGGTTGCAAAATTTCTACTTCTACAACCACCCAAAGAGATGCAGAACCTTAACTCACCACCCAAGGATCCAGAAATGGGATAAGAGTTTAAAAGAAAAAAATTCATCTTCTAAAGCACAAAGGCTATATAATGTGAAAATACACCATGCATTTATTTAATTCAGCCAAAATGCTTATATAGAGCTTAGAACAACCCTCAAAGCATGGTAGAACAAAAATAGTAATTAAAACATTAAATATGCCAAACCAAAGTTAGACTTGACTCTTAGGAACAAGAAACACAATAAAAGACTTGTTTGCCTAGGAGAATTAGAACATAAAGTCTAAAAACTCCCCAGAAATTACTAATTAAAGACTATTTGACTTCCCTGCAAACGATAACTTAATAATGATATTTTTAGAGGGAAAAACGTTCAAAATAATGGGCTGCACTTTCGGACTTCAAGAAAAACATCTAGGCTAGACTTAGCATCAAATTAGGTTTGCTGGAACTAGTGACTTGCCCCAAGTCCACTTGGTCTTTTTGATTTCATAGTAAGGAGAAAGATCAAAAACATTGAAGGTTGTTGAAACACCATAATCTCCTAGCAGCTTATTCCTGTAAGCATTCTCACCGATCCATTGTTGCACCTTAAAAGGTCCATTTGCTCGAGGCTCCAACTTAGAAGATCTTTTGGAGGGAAATCTTTCCATCCTAAGATGAATCCAAACCCAAGTCACCTTCCTTGAAAACTACTGGTTTCCGGTGCTTATTTGTTTGCTTGCAATACTTCTCATTTTGCTTCCCAATCTTATTTCGAACTTGTTCATGCCCTTAGCCCGTTTTTCAGTATCACCACTAAAATTCTTAGTAACAGAAAGTGGTGTCAATTCAAGTGGTCCAGTCAGATTAACACACTAAACAACTTCAAAAGGGCTATGACCTGTAATTTGGCTAGTGGATCAAATATAAGCAAACTCAACTTGGGCCAAAAGAAGATCTCACTGTCTTATGTTCTTCCCCACAAAGCTTCTCAAAAGATTTCCCAAACTTCAATTCACAACTTCAATTTGGCCATCGTTTGTGGATGATAAGAAGAGTCCAAGCTTCCTCCACAGAGTACGCCAAAATGACTTAAAAACTTCAAATCACGATCTGAAGTGATAGTTTTTGGATCACCATAAAGCTTGACTCTCTCTTTGAAATACAAATTAGCAATAGAATCCTTGTTTCTTTGAGTTTGAGGCAAACCGAAAATAAAGTCTAAGATGATATCCTTCCATGGAGCCTTGGGAACAAGTAATGGAATGTACAACTAGGTGTTTTGACTATGGCTCTTAGCAATGTGGTAGGTTCTGCAACTTCTCACAAGACACATAACTTCATGAGCCAATTTGGGCCAATAGAAGTTTTATCATACAAGAGAGAGTTTTGTCTCTCCCAAAGTGTCCAGCAAGACCTCCTCCATAAGCTTCTTGAATAATTGCCCTTCGCAAAGAACATTGAGGGATGCCCAATTTGATGCCTTTGAAAATAAAACCTCCTTGCTTCAAGAAATGATTAACAGCACCCTTAGAACAACATTTCCACACATTTATCAAAGTCTGGATCATCATTATACAACTCCTTGAGAACTTCAAAGCCTAATACTTGCACTTCCATGGTGTTTAGAAAAGAATGACTTCTACTTAATGCATCAGCCACTTGATTCAGTTTACCAGACTTGTGTTTGATAGAGAAAGAATAGGATTGAAGAAATTCAACCCACCTAGCATGTCAGCTATTAAGTTTCTATTGGCTATTCAAACACTTCAAAGCTTCGTGATCAGAATGAAGTAAAAACTCATGTGAAAGGAGATAATGACTCCAATGATCCAAAAGCACAAATAATGGCATAAAACTCTATATCGTAAATAGAATATTTCTTCTTGCATTCATTCAGTTTCTCACTAAAGAAAGCAATAGGCTTACCCTCATGGCTGAGCACAACACCAATTCCCAAACCTGAAGCATCACAATCAACATCGAACAACTTGTTGAAATCTAGAAGTACAAGAATTAGAGCTTCTATTACCTTCCTTTTGAGCAGCTCAAAGCTCTTTTGGGCTTCTTTATTCCATTGAAACTTTCCTCCCTTCAAACATTCAGCAACAAGGGCAATAAGACTACTAAAGTTTCTGATAAAACATCAATAAAAGAAGCAAGTCCATGAAAACTTCTAACATCACGGAGAGAATTTAGCATGGACCAACTAAGTATAGGCCTTTATTTTACTTGGATCCATCTTGATTCCATCACTTGAAACAACATAGCCTATGAACACAAGCCTATTAGTTAGGAAATGATACTTCTTCAAATAAGCGTAAAGAATATGTTTAGTAAATTGTAGTAGACACTGTAATATAATAGTTATTCCTACGATTTAGTTATTCAGTAGTTTGGTTATATTTTTATTGCATGGAATAGTCATTCCTTATAAATAACTATTTTTTAAAATAAATAATAACTATTCATCTCTAAAAGAATTGTAATAGCAATTTCTTAGTAGGTGTATTAATTTCTAAAATTAATATATTTCCAAATAAACGAACTTTCTATATGCACATAACAATTATGAAAATAAAAAATCATAAAAAAAATAACTAATCTCTCTTTCAAATTAAAAAATATATATATATAATGTTATTTTTTAGGAAATATAATTATATGAGTAAGATATTTCCTTAAACATATCTTAAGTTTAACTTAAAATGCTTTCATTCCATTATCTTCAGTGTTCTATTATTGTATTGTCACCAAACAAATGAATAGTAATAAGTATTATATTACATCATCTTGTATTCTTTGAAATACCTATTCCTATTCCTATGTAATTTCCATTATAGTTTACCAAACGTGCCCTAAAATGTTATCAAAATATACAACAAAAAATGACTAATGAAAGGTTTAAAGATATGACTCATTAATCACATAAAAGTACTAGTAGCATTAAAGAGTCTGAATGGCATCACCATCCATTCACACAACACTTCTCTAGTTTTGAAAGCTGTTTTCCATTCATCACTTGGCCTCATTCAAATTTGATAATAACCACTGTAAAGATCAATCTTGGAGAAAATCATAGCTCCATTAAGCTAGTTAAGAATATCATCAAACCGCAGAATAGGAAAGCGGTATCAAATGGTGATCTTGTTTACTTCCCTACTATCATACTTTCTCTTACAAGACCCTTTGATATCAATTCTTCAACTTGCCTCTATAACTCTGCATGCTCTTTCAAATCCATTCTATAAGCTGGCTTATTAAGCAAAATAGAACCCAATACAAGGTCAATGCAATGTTGCATATCTCTTATAGGTGGAAGGCCAAAAGGAATTTCATTTGGCAAAGCATCACTAAATTTCTCAAGAAATGGTATCAACAAAGAAGGTATGCCCGCTGGATCTTTCTCTTCTCTTACCGCAATAGCAAACCCCTCACCATTCTGTCAATGCTTTCTCCACCTCAAATCTAGTTATTAAATTGTTTCCCTCCCCATGAGAAGGTTTGGGAACATGAATTATCCTTAGAGGAGCTAAAATTATTTTAACTCTAACCTTTTCAAAAGAGTAAGTATTTTTGAAACCATCATGACTAGTCTTCCTATCATACTACCATGGTCTACCAAGTAATAAATGAAATAAATCCATAGGTACAAAATCACAAACTACTGCATTATTATAATTATTGTCAATAGAAATCTGAATTAAGCATCTTTTATTTACCTTCACTTCACTTCCTTTGTGAAGCACTTGAGTTTGTATGGTTAAGGATGATTTTCAGTTTTTAACTTCAACTTCTCCACCATGGTTGCTACAACAACATTCTCACAACTTCCCCCATCAATAATAACATCACAAAATTTTCCATGAGAAGTGCATCTGGTACAAAATATATTGTTCCGAAGCCATTCATCTTCAGCATATGCTACCTTGAGACTCCTTTGAACAACAAGTGACTCTCCTTAATCAACATAGACCACCTCCTCCTCAAAATCAGCATGTTCATGAACTATTAATGTTGACTCATCTTCATCCTTTATTTCCACATCTTCATCCACAAGAAAAATTACTTGCGATTTGGACAATCAGAAGCAATATGCCCAAGGCATTGACATTTAAAACATCTACTGCCTATACTGGAGGCATTGGATGATTAAACCTGATGCAAATTCATTCTTTGGCAATCGCTTCACAGTGGCTGTCTTGGGTAGTGCAAAGGCCTTAGAAGTGGAACCATTCCCTCAGTTAGAAATTCCCTCTCGATTATAAGATCAGAAGCTACTGCCATGCCTTTCCTTCAATTGCTTCTCCACTTTCATAGCTAGCTTGCAAACATAATTGCAAGTCCAATAGGGTTGTAGTTGAACCATATCACTGATTTCAGCACGTAACCCATCAAGATAGCGGGCTATCATTTGTTCCTCTAGTTCTACAACATCAAATAGAATTATAAGATGATCAAACTCCGCCATATACTCCACAGAAACTCTTTCTACTTGAAATTATGAAATTTCATAAAAGCATCTTCCTTGTAGTGGTCAAACAAGTATTTTCTCTCGAACTCTCTTTTCATCTTTTCCTATGTCACAATACGATCTCTTCCTTCACATTGTCGATGCCTCTTGAGATGCTTCCACTAGATCAAAGCATATTCCCTTAGCTTGATAGCAACAATCTTCACCTTGTGATTTTCTGGAACATCTTTGAAATCAAATATTCTCTCAACAGTAGTTAGCCAATCAATAAAATCATCAAGTTGCATCTTCCCTTCAAATTCTAGTATATCCACCTTCATATCATAACCTAGTTGTAAGTTTCTAACATAATGAGGATGGGGTGGAGTGCTCCCACCTGAAGAATGACTATAAGCATGATGAATTGGATTCTCCTCTTCATCATCACTAACAACTTCAAATTTTGAATTATGATGCCTAGGACCACGTCCTTTATTCTCATAAAGCTCCAAATGCTCCTGGAGTTGTTGAAGTTATCTCCTTAAATCATCTATTTCAAAATCTTGATGATCTCTCTTAGGTACCTCGACATTATTAACATGTCAATGATGTCCAACCATTAAACCAAAGCTCCGAAACCAACTAATACCAGATTTGTAACAGAAAAACCAAATTGATCTACTATGGGAACGATGGATTGAACTAAACACTAAATAATTAAAGGGGATAAATGGCTGACCACTCCATGGGATACATAAACACCACCCAAAGAGATACATAACCCTATATCGCCACCCAAGGAATCCACCGATGAAATAAGAGTTTAAAAGAAGAAATTTATCTTCTAAAGCACAAAGGCTATATAATCTGAAAATACACTTTGCCTTTATTTAATTCAGCCAAAAGGCTTATAGAAAGCTTAGAACAACCCTCTAAGTATAGGACAACGAAAATAGTAATTAAAACATTAAATTTGCAACACCAAAGTCAAACTTGACTCTTAGGAACTACAAACACAATAAATACTTGTCTGCCTAGAAGAATAAAACATAAAGTCTGATAATTCCCTGGAAATTACTAATTAAAGACTATTTGACTTCCTTGAAAACAATAACTTATTAATGATATTTTCAGAAAGAAGGAGCGTTCAAAATAATGGGTTGCACTTCTGGACTTCAAGAAAAACATCTAGGCCAGAGACTTAGTATCAGATTGGGCTTGCTAGAACTTGAAACAATCTAGTGTCACTTCTCGAATACTGAAAAAGAAAAATTCCATTGGCAATCCATTCATACCTTGTGTCACACACACTAGACTACAATTGTTAGGAGTAGGGCCAGCAATCAACATGTGAGTTGAACAATGGTCGTAAGTAGAATTTCCCCTCTTGCATATCAAAGTTGATAAATCCAATGGTTCAGACTAAAAGAAGTTCAAGGTCATAAACATAAATTTTTTAAAAGTGGTTGTAGTAATTCCGGTTTTATTTGACTTGCAATGGCACTTTTCTGTCTAATGGCATTCAATCACAGAATCCATTGACAGTTGCATATTTATGTCTAGCACCCTGAACCTCTTTATGGGGAGACCCAATAAACCATTGTCCACACCCGCACATGGGGGAGGATCTCTCTGTCTATCATTGTTCAACTAAATATTCAAGGAAAGGAAGCAAAATATTTTGATAAACTAGAGGGAAAATAAAATATATCAGCATAATATTAGAGATACTGATTCAAATAATGACATGCATTTGGGAAAATACTACAAGAGGAGAGGGAAGGATAATTCAAATGAAATTAAGTAATTTGGCAAGATTCTTAACTGGAACTTGCTTGAAGAGTTCAAATGCAGCTTTCCATTTTGAATAATTTTCAGTCCTTTCATACTAATTCCATTGGCTGGTAGTAAGCTTAATTATGCGTGAGACTGCGAAGTCTATATAAGGCATGTATTAGGTTTGGTGTTTTCAGAAGTCAATGAAATTCAGTAAGTAGAGGCCTACAAAGGCATGTATTAATCTTTTCTAAAGGAAAGGAGATAATAAAAGAAAATGGCAGTTCGTTTGATGTGCAATGCATCTTTCTTTTGGGTGTGATGCTCAAGGACACTAGTTTGATGCTAGGTTGATTTTTCTTCTTCTATCTATTTCTCTCTGGTTCTCTGCTCCATTCCAGATCCTTTACTGCGATTATTCTTCCCTAACCACTAATATCCCAGCCCAAACACAAACAAACCTAATCTGTACACCCTAAACCAGCCCCAAGATTCTTAGTTACTGGGTGATGAATATGAGATCCTGCATCAGATAGAATGATACCTTGAATGATTTGGAACGACGAACCAAAGGATCTATATGCAAAGATGTTAAATATGAACTCTCAGCTGAATCAAACTGGTCCATAGCTAAGAAAACATCACCCAGGCAGATATAAGCCTGCAAAAGATAAATTAGTAATAACCACACAAAAAAAGGAAGAAAAAAATAATTATATATCAACATCTTGTTCACCTCAGCAATGCATAAATAAATAAGTTCAAAATATAAAAGGCAATATTATTTCAGGATAGGTCCCAATTTTAATATGAGGGAACCGCATGGCAGAGAGCTATAGATTGATTTGTACTTGACAGCTTGTCACATGGCAGAAATTTAGAAAAGACTGGTCCAGTTATTAAGGTTCTATGGCATGGCATAATGCTTCTCATTAATGTATATTTAAAAAAATCACCACATGGAAGAAGCCTCAGTGGCAGCTCCCTCAAATTCCGAATTCACAAAAATATGACATATAACATGGATGACCATCGAACATATTTTAGGAAGCATTCCATCATATTTGTAAATATTTGCACTTGTCTAATAGTTTGTAGACCACTTGTACAGTGATCGTAAACCAAAATATGCATGCTTGACACACGACCAAACACAAGAGAGAGAGAGAAAGAGATATGTACATAAGGCATAGTAAATAGGCAAAAAGATTCACATCACCACCATTTGGAACAATTTATTTGTCTCATTCACAAATTATATATATTGTTGTAATTGACAATTGAATTTCTTTTTGATACATCTATAATTGAGGGTGGAAGGATTTGAAGCCTAAATATCTCCCTTAAATCTTACTTAGATGTCAACAAGTATTTGTGGACATCATTTCGTCTTCAGCAAAATTTGCTTAAATATTGTAAGTTAAAATGGTAAAGCACAAAATTCAAACAAGAAGCACAGTAATTACAGCAACAAAGACTTACTATCCCCTGACTTCTGAATGGATAGACACATCATATTTACTATTCAGAAGTTGATTACAATTTATAGGATTTATGTAAACAAGAGAGAGACAACAGGATCTGCCCCATTGGACCAGAACTCAATCAAAACCAATTTTCTAACAAAACTATTAATAAATAAATAAATCTTTACCCAGGAGATTCAATTCAAAAAGAATGATACAATATCCTGTTGGCAATCATCAATATGCGTGAACCCATCCCTTCTCAAGGTAGAATGACTACAATTTGTATGTATTATTTATTTTAGATTAGGAGCTTTAAATATGCCAGCTACCAGAAAGCATGGAATTCATTTCATTGTATCAAACACCTTGACCTTGTCATAAAATGGAAGTTAACTGATTCCAAGAATCTCACAACTTGTTATTAATTAATTTGATAATTTCACGAATAAAAAGGAATCCGCAGTGCCAATTTGTTAGAAATAATAATAACAATAATAGGTTACCTGAGGATGGTGAGGAGCAAAATTCAAAGCTTCTCTGGCATCTTCAAGAGCCCCTGAATAATTTCCCAACGCTAACCTTGCACGAGACCTGAATAGTAATAATAATAATATATTAGATAGCACCAAATGGTTTTAAATTCAATCAGATGAGGAGGGTAAAAGTACCTGTCCAAGTACAAAATATGGATAGCACCAAATGGTTTTAAATTGATGGCCTGTGAGAGCAGGAGGTCTGCCTGGGAGAAATTAGCCTGTGAGAACTCATTCTCGGCACTCTTGCTCAGTGCTAAAGCTTCCAGACTCAGCCTGGCCACCGATGAATCATCATCTCCACCGCATAATAATAATTGGACCATGATGTGGGCAGCTCGAGCAGGGGTACCACAGTGTCCGACTATAACTGGATTGGGTAGAGCCACTAGGTTAGGGCCTGAGCCACAACGGCCCAAGCAGCCACAGGACTTGACGGTCAGGTTTGGAGGAGCAAGAGCCAAGAGTGTTTCTAAGGTTTCCAGGGAGCCTTGCCTGCGACATGTCCGGTTCGTGCAAACCCTTATTTCTGAGATTTCTCTCTCTCTCTCTTTCCTTTCTGCCTTAATCATACTACTCATTCCTATCTTTTTGGATTCTCCATTTCCGTTTGCCTTGCCATTCCTCATCCACCACCTCCGTGACCATAATAATGATGACGATGATGATTCTTTAATAATAAGTAATGGACTTCGACTTCCTGCTTCACAGATGTTACAAATTAACCTCACCCTAACACTTCCCTCCATTATAGTTGCTGTTTCCTTCCTACCCTCTATCTGTTTAGCTTTTTGATATCACTCACAATTTTTTATTTTATATATATATATATATATAAAATAATTAGTTGCCGAAATATTTGGTTTCTTGTTGAACATTCTTCGGGCCACATAATTACATAAATTTATACCATATTTACAATTTAGATCACCAAAAAGGGTTTATGCACGTACACCGTTTACGAAAATTGTAATATTGTTTAAAAATTAAAACATGTTTTTAAACACATTTACGAAACGGGCCCTTAGAACGTTTCAGTAATATTATCTACTCATTGTTTCAGTAAATGTTGAAATTCTGAACCAACATAATTGTCATCCCAAAAGACACCACCTAAACTAACAAAGTTAAATAAATTCCATTCGAAATGTTTGTTCTAATCTCTGACTGTCGTTGTACAAGAAACACTTCAAAACCACAGAAATTCCCAATCAGATCTAAGAGACCGCCTCTCATGGGGTATTAAGACAAATCAAGTTTCAAAGATTAAGACGATTCTGTTGGAGAAAGGCTACAGTTATTTTTCTTAATGGGTTTTCGCCAGAATCATCTGGCTGTTGAGGAGACGATGTTGGGTTTGGTTTTTGATTTTGTTATTAATCTTGATTTGCGTTGCTTTTATATTTATTTGAATTAAATCTTCAGATGATACAGTATTGGAAGTGGAAAAAAAATACAAAAAAAAAAAAAACACTCTCTTCTCAAATCTCTTAAATGCAAGACCATCTCCTTCAAAATCTTTATCTTTCAAACGCAAAAACTCTCCTTTTCCCACGCCTCCTTTTCTCAGCCTCTCCGTTTATCCAGTTCCAAAATCAACCAAAGCTTCAACTTTGAACACACCCATTTGCAATTTCATTAAAAGATCGTCACCGCAACTCCACCTTAATCAGTGTAGGCAAATTTTGTGGTAATTTTTTTAAAAAAAGTTTATGTTTCCAAGCACAACCCACTTTAATACTAATTGTTTTCCTAGCCTCATCACGTTGTGTATTCCAATCAAACTTAGATCTAGAAATATTTATTGGCTATTCTTGGCTTTGTATTATAGAAGTTTTTTATTTTTTATTTTTTTGGTTATTTGTTGTGTCTGCTATTGTTGTTGTGTTGTGTGAGAACTGATTATTGTTTTCTATGGTTATGTATATTATGGTTGCTTTGTAGATAAAATAAAAAGAGTTATATAGTACACACTGAATCTAGATTACGGGAACTATATTATTATTTAAATTTTTTGTAATTTAGGACTTTTGATTTATATAAGTTATTATTATTTAAAAACTTTCATTAATTATTAATACACATTGAATCACAGGATATTTTTTTGATCAATGCCTATTAATGCAGATGCAATATGTATATTGCGAATGCCTATTTGTGTTTTATAGATTGAGATTTTTTTTTTTTTTTAGTAAAGGAGCCCCTAAAAATTTATTTGTTACAGTTGGTCCTTTCATTTATTTGTATGTATTAGGTAATGAACAAAGACAATTAGAAAAGATTGAGAAACAAGAAACTGCAGGTCTTCTCACAACATACTTAAAGCAGCAAAAAGTCAAAAAGGGAAAAGGGAAGGGGAGGGGACTAGTACATTGGTGAAGAGGGATGTTTGATTATAAAAGGGGAGAGTTTGTGTCTTGTTTTTTATATGATTTGTAGTGTAGTTTTTTGGCCTTTTAGAGTCTGAAAGTTCCTGAATACTTAAAATTAAGGGTTCGTTTTTCTGATCACATGTTTATTATGCTTCTTCTTTTTTTCTTCTTTTGCATCCTATTGATCTTATGCTACTGGAATCGTTATTAACCTTTAAAAAAAAAAAAAAACCAACAACAAACAAACAAAAAAATTTATTTGTGAGTTTCCTATCATTTTCTTAAAGATTATGGTGCATTCTAATCTGGGTTCAGTTCAGAAACTGAGGCCCCACTTGGTTGATGCCAAAAAATAATTTACATGTATAAAACATATAAATTAATATATGTAAATATAAATGAAGTTCAGAAGCCAAAAATGCTACTCTGAGATAACAAGGCTCTGTTTTTATTACTTTTCAGAACTATACTATAATCTCTGACATGTAACTTTCTGAATTCTTAACTAAATTTTGTGGGGTGTATATGGTTGTGGTGCAGTGGCTATTCTTTGCTTAGGGATATCCAGTACAACAATGGACTTGCTTTCACTAAGAAAGAGGGGGATGCTCATTACTTGCGCAGTCTTCTACCTCCAATAATTTTGTCTCAACAACTTCAAGTTGTATTAGTGATATTGGCTTATGGCATCGTTTTATCTAATTCATTGTTCTTATAGTTTGAATTTTCGCTTACACTTTTTTGTATTTTACTAACCCCAGGAGAAGAAATTGATGCAGAACATCTGACAATATCAAGTCCCGCTGCAAAATACATTGCCTTAATGGAGCTTTGGGTAGGACTTAGGAGTTTCACCATCATTGAATTTAGTTTTGATGATGATTGTTGTACATTGTTTGCATATGGTAACCACATACAGACAAATTGTCTGATACTATTTTGGATAGTATTGAAAATGATTGTCTTATGCATAATGACATTTCGACTGATTGTGTATTTTCAAGTTTAGGATCATCTTGAGATGTTGAGACATTGTAGGACTATAGTTAGTTTAATTATGGTGCCTTAACATTTTTATTATTTCTTTATTTCCTTCATCTTTCTATTTTTGGTATAATTAAACCCCTTCCTTTAATGAGGCTTTCTTGGAATGCATGTTTGTGTGCATAGAATTCTGTGGAAAGACAAATGGACTTAATTTATCCTTATGTGATGAATGAAGTCCTATTGAAATTTTGAAAGAGGGGTAATACAGATATTTTTTAAAAAAAATTTTATGTTTTACTTTTTACAGGAAGGGAATGAAAGGCTGTTCTACAAACTTCTCATCGATAATGTTGAGGAATTGCTCCCAGTTGTCTATACTCCAACTGTGGGTGAGGCATGCCAGAAGTATGGGAGCATCTTCAAGCGCCCTTAGGGTCTTTACATAAGTTTGAAAGAAAAGTATGAATTTATGTTTCTACTGTAACTATGTGCAACTTAGAGCTACTTTAGTCATAATATGAAGGAGTGCTCAGATTTTGCAGGGGCAAGATTCTTGAGGTGTTAAAGAACTAGCCTGAGAGGATTATTCAAGCAATTGTTGTGACGAATGGTGAGCGAATTTTGGGACTTGGGGATCTTGGCTGTTAGGTAGTTATGTTGTCAATCATCGTTTTTAAATTATAAACTTATTAAACAAGGTTCTATGTAAATTATTGGGCTATAAAAGTGAACTAGCCTTCACATGATGGTGTTGGATATGTTTTAGAGGATGGGGATTCCTGTGGGAAAATTGTCTTTGTATACGGCACTCGGAGGCCTTCATCCTTTTGCAGTAAGTTTATTCAAATAAAACTTGTGGTTCTTGCTTCATTTTACTACATTGTAAATTGTTGGTCACATGATGTACTTTGTTTTAAACCTTAGGGATCATTTCTAAATGCCAAGCAAAACCAAGTTCAAAATAAAAGCCTTGGTTGTAATCACATAATATCCCTTATTCTAATCAAGAATTGTATGGACCATCTTCTTGTAGTGTTTTCCTATAACAATTGATGTGGGGACAAACAATGAACAGTTGTTGCAAGACGAGTTGTACACTGGGAAGGTTTCATAGTTTACATTTGCACCTTGCTCCAATTTTGGTTCATAAATTTTTACTAGTGATAGTATAATATACATTCCCTAAGGTGATTTTGACAATTCTTTTCAGGAATATTATGAACTTCTGCATGAGTTCATGCCCGCTGTCAAGCAGAACTTACGTGAATTTTCAATAGTACTTAAATTTTAAATCAGTATACATTTTTTTTTATTTAAAATTAAGATATAAATATGTGGAATTGTTTAAAATTGATCATTACCAAAATATAATTGATTGAATGCTCTACATCATATCATCAAGAATATATCGTATTTACTTTTTTTTCACTTGAATTGGATTAATACATAATATTGCATACTAAATCAAATTAAACAACTTCAACATCACCAAAATAAATAAGGACAATGAAGTGCTCTGTCATAGCATGGGCAAACATACCTTTCAGATTGGTGAAGAAACATTAGGCACATATCTTTTTTTTTTTCCTTTTTTTTTGTGGGGGGGGGGGGGGGGGTGTGGATTCTTTTAGGTTGAAGATTTAAATAAATGTCTAAACTGAAGTTCCTATTTGCATGCGAAAATTTTTGGCAGTGAAATCACTGTCTTTTTTGGACAGACATGCAATATGTTTGATAAATCCCAAAGTTCAAATACTTAGAGATCATTGAAAATATTAGTATGGCCTGGCCCTTTAGCTGCCCAATAAATATCAGGATGTCTATTTGATAGCATGACTTGATAGGATAATACAGTAATTTTAACAATGTCTTCAATATTGTAACTGATTTCTCTCAAGATGCTAGTTAAATTATATTAAGGACTAAAAGGATGAAGTTCTTCTTTTTCTCATTCGTTACTATTAGCAACAACATCACCAGGCTGCATTTTTGTTCCAGATTTTTTAGACGAATCAATATAGGAACCAGAGGTTGGATTACCCAGAGTTCCTGCTTGATTTTGAGGAGATTGTTATTGATTCCAAAACAAAATCAATTACCAGAGCTAATTTTTTTGAGGATATTTGTTTGTGAATATTAGTTTTAAAATGGCAATGACTATTCTTCTTATACTTCTTGTGGATGTGGAGTGGCTATTTGCTTCACTTTGCTTAAGCAATTTAGTTATAGGACCATGTTTCCAAAATGAAATGGTGATGCTTTAGGTTATTGTTGAAAAATTTTAGGTTCTTCTCCCACCCCACCACACCCCCTGGGCGCCCCTACCCTCCAAAAAAGAAGGATCCCTGAAAAGGAAGTGGAGATTTCTTATGATAGAGATTTATGCATTAGCCATCAATCAAGGAGTTCCATTTCCTTTTTTTTTTCTTTTATTATTATTATTTTTTGCAAAATATTAAAATATACTTAATTATATGTAGCTCAATGTGACGCCCCAAGCTCAAAAAATAAAAAAAAAAAAAAAAAAAAAAAAAAAAAAAGATCAATTTTTTATGGAGACCCACGTGACCCTAACTACCCCATTATTTCCCCACCACTCATTTCTCTCAAATTATCTCACCATCTCATTCTTCTTGGCTGACCAGCTCTCCTCACTTTGTTCTTTCTCTTACTTTTTTTTCTTTTTCTCTCAACACAACACAAACTCTCCTCTCTTTACTCCCTTACTCTCCTGCCAGTACCACTCCTCACCATTTCCACCACCATTTTTCAATAAGATCAACCTAAAACTCCATAGGAAAAAGGAAGGCTCACTCATCTCCACTATTTGAGGTAAAAAATATCTAATATTTTTGGTGGGTTTATATGCTTTTTCTTGAGGTTATGTTTATCTAAGCTTTAATAATAATACCCATGTGATTTATGAGTATTAGAAGTGATATTTATGTGTTTTTATGTATGGATTTTGTCTTGGTAGATTTATTTGATGAGTGGGTTTATAGTTTTTACAATGGTGGTTATCTAAGTGGTGAAAATTTGGGAGTTTTGGCTTTCTAATGTGAAATAGTTGGTGAATCTAATTTTTATTGTGTATTTTAAGCTAGTGGAGGATTTACATTTGGGGTTTGTAATGGTGGGTGTTGTTATATATGTTGAGAAGAAATTCATAAAGTGTTAGGGTCTCTTATGGTAAAGGTGAAGCTTGGAATGACACGATGATAAGTTGGAGTCTATGCCACGTAATGAAATTGTTGAGAAACTTTGTGAGTGGAATGTATTATTGATGAGGTTAAGTATTAGGCTTGCCTAATCAAAGTGCTTATTTGGCAATTCCTAATTTGTAGCTAGATACAATTTCAAACTTTATGCATATTGTGATAGGTTTGCTTGATATTGTTTAGGTTCTAACTAATCTTCTTTGGAGCTTGGAAAGTTAAGCTTTTTGCAGGTTGCAAGGTAAGTAGCTTTTAATGGGATTTTTGGAAAATAACGATGTTGCATAAAACGTTTTTTTTTTTTTTTGGGTCAAACACATTTTGCAAAATGCATTTGTGGGATTATGTTTTCTTAAAAAGTATTGTGTTGTGACTTTATTGTATATGACTATTTATGGAACATGCATCATATTTGGTAATGCGAATGGGGAAATGCATGATTTGTTAGATTGGAAATGATAAGCATTTTTTATAAAATTCTTGGGAATGGATTTATTGCATTATTTGCAAATTCTAAAGATGCTTTATCTTGACTTATGATATTTGGGAAATTGATAGAAAATCTTATTGACAAGAAAAATTTTGGAAAATTTGAGAACCTTGTGAATATATTAGATATTTCATAGGTTTTTGTGGAACTACTTGAAATTGAACTGTGTTTTGATTTCATGTAAACTGTGAGCTCTTCATGTTTTTACCCTTGGGCTATGACATGTGATTACCCATGATTACCTAGCTAGATACTATAGTCTCTGTGACATTGGTATCTTAGCACCCGTCTTTGCGATGGTTATGGTTTCCAGTTTTGTGTCGACAAATTAGTTACGACTTTGTGTCGGCGATTGTCATGTGGCCTTGGGTTAGATTTTCTGGTTTGGAACGGTGTTGTTATTGCTCACAGTGTATAGTACGTATTTTCATGTTGAGATATTTTGAGGAATATATATATGTAATTTCATGAGAGCATTTTGAGAAGTTTTATGCCATATCATTTCCTTTATTCTTGGCATATTATTTTTAGAAATGGCTTTGTAGAAATTATTTGGAAATTCCCAAATTAAAACATGATTTGTAAATTGTTATCATCATGAAACTTACATTTCCCCTACTCCCATTAATTATGCTACTTACTGGGCTCTGTCTCATTCCGTTATTTTATAAATTTTTCAGAGTAGACCACAATCTTTTGAGATAGCTTTTTGGTGGTTAACAGTAGTTAAACTAACTACTGATGTAGGCTGAACTTTTGTAATGGAGATATTAGATAATGTACATCTTAAAATAGGCTGGACTCATTCTTTTGTATATTATAGTGGTTGTGATGTTATTCCCACTGATAGGACAAACTGATGATATGTAATTATTTATTCAGACCCCTATTCTTTTGTGGCTAATGGTCCTTGTAATTATTGGTTAGAGCTCTGACTTACTTTGAGAGTATATTCAATGAAATTATTATGATAATTCTTAATGTTGGTACTTGATATGATTTATGTGGATTGAATTATCAAAAAGGAAAAATCTACAGGTACTTGAGACGTCTTTCTCATACTTTGGACCCTTTGGGGTTTGGGGCATGACACTCAATCTCCAATTTTCCAATTTATGATGGCACTTGGAGAGCCTCTAAAATGGGAAAATCTTAATGAGTGTAATATAAGATTTTAGTAGCATAATAGTGCTCAATACATAAATTTATTGCTTTCCATTTTTTCATCTTTTCACATCTTAAGCAAAATCTTCACATGGAGCTCACTATTATTACTTGGAAGAAGATATTCTGTATTGACGCAAGATGTTGATGTTTGACACAAGATTTTGTTATTACCAAAAGAAGATTTAAATTGTTGTTTTAAATTATAGGAAAGAGCCATTAATTTTCAGATTGTGTGGTGTGTGTGTGCATTTTCATATTGTTTTTAATCTTTAAGGGTGTTTTTTTTTTTTTTTTTTTGTAAATTATTACTTAAATTTTAGGCCTGCTACATTTCAACATGTTTTGTTTTAGTGTATGATTCCTCATGGTGAGAACCTTAAAAAGTTTTTCCATGTATTTCATTGGTTATTCATCTGTAATTTTGGCTTTCATGTTGCTTTAAACATGTGTTAAGGATTGTGAGAAGGTTTCCTTGGAGGTAGCAAATGAGAGAGTTCTCGCTAAGATGACCGCTGAGCTCCACTGTTTGCTATTTATAAAGAAACATATAAGGCAATCTCATCAATGGTAGCTCTAGGAATTTTGTTTAGGGGGGTCATTAAAATACTTAAAATAAAAAAAATATATATTTAAAAGAAAACTTGAATATATCAAGTTATCAACCCAAAAAAAAAAAAAATGAAGTTTTACAATTTCCTTCTACAAGTTTTCAAATTTTGAATTGTTACATGATAGTTCACTATGAGTATTTATTGCCAATGTGGATAGATATGACCATTTAATTTTGTTAAGTTTGTCTAACATTTTTATTTTTATGCAATTGTTATTATCTATTAATTTGTCATTGTTTTTTTAAAAAATATTTTAAACTAAATGAATAAACTTAACTCATTGGATCTATATTTTATTAACGCACACAACCACACTCATTCATACATAAAATAATATACTACGTGTTTACTTAACCAATTAAATGCTTAAACAATGACTAATTTTACAATTTTTCTTCTTAAATTTTTCTGACTTTATAACAAAAAATTATTATAACATGATAACAATACACACACATGTAATAAACCCTCTCTATTTCCTAATTATTAAATTATATAAAATTATATTATATTTAAACTATATACACAAATATCCACTCGCATCATTATTCACACAAATAACATTATAACAAAAAATAATGCACACAATTAATATTAGGCACACTCATACACATATAATATAAATTTATAATAAAGAGCGATACCTACAATTCACAAACACTTCCTTGTACTCTTAGAGTTGGAAATACTTATAGTTAGGGTGTGCAAAAATGATAGGCTAAAAATGTATTGACCCCCTTGTGATGAATTAACCAATTAATTAGCCAAGTTAATTAATTAATTCAATTAGCATGCAATAAGCATGGTAGCACAAACAAATCACCAACTAAGTTAAAATGTAGTGAAAAATAAATTGACACAGAGATTTGTTTACAAATGGGAAAAATCTACACGGCAAAAACCCCACCGGGTGATTTTAAGATCACCACTCTCGAGAATCCATTATTATCACAATAAATGGTTACAAGTAAAAGAATCTCAATACCTTATCCCAGTACTCATGAAGCTCCTTGATTACAAAACCCTACGATATACAAACACAACAGCTTCTTGAATAGAAAGATGAACTATGGCATATGTCTCCAGTTCACAATATGCTTGTGAAAAACTTTTGCATTGAGTTGCATCAGCTATGACGGCCCTTAAAACAATCCTTATATATGTTTAGGGTTGTGAGAAAAGAAAGCTCAAACATCTATTCATGGATTGGAGTGAAATTAGCTCTGAAAAACTGATTTTCATAAACTTCAATGGATACCCTATCTGTCGAGCAGCTGTCAAGCATCGGGCTGAAACAGCTTTTTAAACCTCGATAGATACTAGCTGTTGAGATTTAAAACCCAGCACTTCTCCACTTGATTCTTAGACAGACTTGCATGGTTTTAACACTTGAACTTGAAATCTTCTTCTTTGAAGTATTAAACACATTCTAGATCTACCCAATTACAAATAAAATACGTTTTGTTAAAAGATTAGTCAATTCTATATTGACATATGTTCCTAAAATGATTCACATATGTCTTAACAAAAAATATTTTTAAGAATAAATTAAAGTATTAAACTAACAAAAAAAATTTATATATATATATATATATATATTTTTTGAAGTCAAGGGGTTCATTTGAACCCCCTGAACAAAGGGTAGAGCCGCTCCTGAATGTCATACTTAGGCTCCATTTGTTTTGACTTCAAATGGTTTCCATAAATTATTTTCCATAAAATAGGCTGTTTGGTTGGTTTTGAAAATAGCATTTTTTTGGAAATCATTTTCATTTGACCGTGTAAAATGTTGCTTTGACCCGAAAATGGTTTTACAGTTTTATTTTCACTTCAAACCATTTCTGAAAAGCGCAAAAGAGAGAGAGACCGAGAGAAAGAAGAGAGAACTCAGCTCACTCCGAGTTCCAGATCACACCAGATCGCCAATAAACTCCGAGCTCCAGTCCGACGATCGCACCTGTCTCGCGCCGATCGCAGCATCGCGCCATCGCACCACGCCGATCAATCAAAGACCGATCGCAGCACCACGCCGATTGCTCCAACGCCGCTCGATCTAGCTGCGCCGATCAAGCAAAGATTGAACCCAGTCGCCTCAAACGCCTTCACTGTCGCCTTCGCCTTCGAACTCACACGCCATCGCCGTCGCCTTTGAACCCACACACCTTCGAACCCACACCCGACCCACACGCCTTCGCCTTTTGACCGGATTGATGATTTTTTTCTTTGGGTTTTGTTTTTTTTTGTGATTGTGGACTGAGAAATTATATTATATATTTGTTTGGAAGCTGAGAAAATGTGAGCAACAAGTAAAAAATGTGTTTTCTATAGTATTTTCAAGAATACAACAAAACACCAGAAAATATTTTTCAAAACATTTTTTAAAATACAACCAAACAGCCTGAATACATTTTCCTTTTCCGAAAATAGCATTTCTGGAAAATATTTATTTTCCAGAAAATATTTTACAAGAACCAAACGGAGCCTTAATTTGATTGATTTCATTATTATTATTATTTATTTATTAATAAATATATGTAATTTTTGTTTAACTATCATGTGCATTGCACAAAGTTAGCGACTAGTATATATATATAAAACCAAAATCTTTGACTTCTTATTGACCTCTCCAGAGCTTACCACATTATTATTATTATTATTATTATTATTATTATTATTTTAATCTAAATTTAATTTTTTTTGTGATTGTGGACTGAGAAATTATATTATATATTTGTTTGGAAGCTGAGAAAATGTGAGCAACAAGTAAAAAATGTGTTTTCTATAGTATTTTCAAGAATACAACAAAACACCAGAAAATATTTTTCAAAACATTTTTTAAAATACAACCAAACAGCCTGAATACATTTTCCTTTTCCGAAAATAGCATTTCTGGAAAATATTTATTTTCCAGAAAATATTTTACAAGAACCAAACGGAGCCTTAATTTGATTGATTTCATTATTATTATTATTTATTTATTAATAAATATATGTAATTTTTGTTTAACTATCATGTGCATTGCACAAAGTTAGCGACTAGTATATATATATAAAACCAAAATCTTTGACTTCTTATTGACCTCTCCAGAGCTTACCACATTATTATTATTATTATTATTATTATTATTATTATTATTTTAATCTAAATTTAACAAGGAGTGAAACTCTATCTCTCTAACAAATCTAACTTAAACTCAAACTTATCATTATCATCAATATATATATATATATATATCCAAAGCCTCTGACCTCTCCACAATTTTCCACATCAGTATTTTTTTTTAATTTTTAAATCTAATTTATTTCTTTTTATTAAATATATATAATCTCCTTTCACAAACCAAATACCCTTCCTCGATATAATTATGAATCCAAAACACGCAAGGCAGAACCTCTCCTTTTGACAAAACTAAACCTAGCACCTCTCCTTTCGACATTACTCACCAAACGCAAAACCTACACACTCTCTTAAATGCAGATCCAAGCTATTTCACAGAAAACTTGCAAGGGCACGACCATGGGAGCCAATGTTTTCAATCTCCGACCCAGCCTCCATATCAGAGCATTCTCTCTCAGTATCTCTCAATTAATCTATGAATAAACTCTTTTCATATTGTCTTTAATTAAGTTTTTTTTTTTTGGTCAATTTAAGGATTTCGTCTTTAATTAGGTTTTTTTTTTTTTGGGTCAATTTAGGGATTTCAATTCCTAACCCCTTTTTCTCTCTATTCTTTTTTGTTGAAGTCAGGGAAACACTCATAGAAAATTAAATTCTACAGGTTTTGTAAGAAAGTGGAGATGTATTGAAGAGCCTCCCAACCTTCAAAATCTGACAACAATCCTACAGGATTTGCTTTACCTTTAAGTTTTGCTTTATTTTGCTATCTAGGTTTTTTTAGCACATCTAATTTAGCTTAGCTTAATCATTTGTTTGATTGAATAATTATTTGGGCACCTAAAACGGCAGCCTTCTTTGTCTCCACTCAGTCCCCTATTTTTTTTTTTCAAACCTTCTAACTCTTCTGTACAAGTTCATGTCTTTTTTAATCAAATTTGTCAAATTTGTTTAGAAATCTGTAACTATAAACAAATTTAATTAGGACTCTATAACCATTATCTTATAAATAGTTTTTGCGATAATGTTTATTCTTTTTTTTTAATATATATATTTTCTATGCACCAAACCAATTCACGGCTGTTCAATTTATAATTCTTTGTACATTTGTGTTGTTCCTTCCCTGCAACAGATTTAAAACTGTATATTTCAATGAATACCAAACAGCAACAGATTTAATTCATTGTACATTTGTTTGCTGTTTTAAAGTAGGTTTCATTCTTAATTTTTGCTCTTCCATTCACTTTTATTTAGATTTAATAATCCTGATTAATTTCTTCTTTTTTATTGCCTTTCACTTCAGTCTTTTCCTCCATTCGAATCAAGGTTAAATGTATGGTATTCGTTTGCCTTTGTACTAAATTTCTGAATTTTTTTTAGTATAGGGTTAACTATTTGTCTATGTACATCTAATTTCTAAATATTATAGTGTTCTGTTTCCATTTAAAGAACTCATGAAACTCAATTTGAATTGTAACTTAACATGTATAAATAATTTTTTTTTTGAATTTTAAGTAATTAATAATTGCATTAGTATGCTATTGAGACACACAATCCAAATAAAATTGTAAAAGAGTCATGAAGGTTGGTTGAATTTTACTCTGTTTTAATGATCATGTTGATTATACATGTGCTTTACCTATAAACAATTGCATTGTTGTATCTTCTGGAGTTTGATTTTTACAGACTTAACTTGAATGTTTTAAAGCTAGAACTCGCATGAGCAAATTATATATATATATATATATATATATATTCATATTCAGAAATCTTGCTTCCACAATGATGATTGCTACAAAATATATATATATATATATACACACACATAGTGATGACTACACAAGTATGAATTATATATATATATATATATACACATATATTTTTAAATCAAATTTAACCAAAAACCTAGCCACCGTACTCTCTCTACATCAATATGGTACCCATTCTCTTTGAATTTCTATATATTATGCTTCAATCTCCATATTGCTCAAATCTCAGTACATTAATTTTTTTTTTTTTTTGGTTTCGTTCTAGGCTTATGGTTATGGGTACTTTTTGGCTATGATATAGCAGGATTTTGTTTGAATTTTTAGATATTGTTGTGTAAAACAATACTAGGGATTATGACATGTTCTAATCCTGCACCTAATGTGAAGATCATTGATGACAAATGTGATAATAACTTTTTTTTTCCTTCTATAAAACCATCCAGACCAATAAGATTATGTCAATTTTGTCTTGCAGAAGTGAGAGAGTGAGTAAAGTGTCAGCCCGATCAAAATGATCAAAGGATCAAATGTCTCGATGAGAAACATAAATGTTATGACTATAGAGTATGTCTTTTAAAAAAAATAATTATTTTCAATACATGCACTTTTTATTTTTATTTTTTTGATAAGCCAATACATGCACTTATATAATATGAACTTACACTGTAACATTGGAAAATTTGAACAGGGGAAATGAAATAAAAGCTTACACTTTGGGGATCAGTTGTAAATCAAATTTAGGATAACTTCTTTACTGAAAATCCAGGCCCTTTTATCATAATAGCTACATGTTTGATTGTCAAGACTTTTAAAGGCAAGTTTATTTCTCTTTTCTATTTCTCTTTATAAGTAATTATGCACACAATCCTTGAAGACAAAAACCATCTTCTGAACTACATGAGAAATCATCCAATTGTTTGAAATACAAAGTATTTTGGCTTGAATTTTTATGTAAGCATCCAATTAAGAAGTTGTATAACTGGCTGGAAACTCAAATTTAGTTTGTTATTTTCTATTTGATTATTGAATGCCTTGTAGATTTTATAATTTTGAATTTGGTTAAAAAATTTATTATTATTTGTGAATTTGAAAATTTTGGAGTGGGAGCTGGTATGGGCCCAGAAAGACTTAATTGAAAACAGAAAATTTTTATTTATCTTTTATTGGTGAAGAGGGAGTGAGGGAGAANTAAACTCAAATTTAGTTTGTTATTTTCTATTTGATTATTGAATGCCTTGTAGATTTTATAATTTTGAATTTGGTTAAAAAATTTATTATTATTTGTGAATTTGAAAATTTTGGAGTGGGAGCTGGTATGGGGCCCAGAAAGACTTAATTGAAAACAGAAAATTTTTATTTATCTTTTATTGGTGAAGAGGGAGTGAGGGAGAAGATTTAGGTGTTGAGGCTGTTGGAGCTGGGGTTTTTCTCAAGCTTTCAAACCTCTTTATGAAGATACATAGGTGGATTTTGGTTAGGATGTCTCTAAATTGTAAGCTTTCTAGCCTTAATGGTAGATTACCAAATTGTTCCAAGCTGAAGAAGGCAAAGGAACCTTTACATGGGCCTAATTATGTCAGAAAATGGAGAAGAAAGCTTCTGTTTTTCTTATATCTTTTAGTTTCTATTGTTCTAAAATAACTTTTAGATCAAAGTTGTGGGCTCCCATTAATTCAACTCATAATTTTTTAGATCAAATTGCTTCCTACTTTAGGATCCCCTCAATTCCTACTTTAGGATCCCCTCAAATTGATGCAGTATTAAAATAATAATTGATTGAGATCAAACTATGAATCCCTTTACTGTTTTGTGTGTGTGTGTGTGTGTGTGTGTGAGAGAGAGAGAGAGAGAGAGAGAGAGAGAGAGAGAGAGAGAAGAGAGAGAGAGAGAGAGAGAGAGAGAGAGAGAGAGAGAGATTTGCAGTTTATTATAATTTTGTATAGATTATAAACCACTAGCTTCATGCTTTAACTTCCTTATTATCTGAATCAGATCAGGTACTGTGTTTATAGCTTTTAATTGCATCTTTAATAGCTCCAGACTCTTACTGTGTTAGTCTTGACTGTTTCATTTGGCTTGAATTGTCTTTTGCATTGCTCTAAATACAAATTTTGTATTTGTAGAACCAATTTTGTAGTCAATGTATGATCTCTGAGTTAATTACAGTTTAATTGGACTGTAGTGAAAATTGGAGTTCTTATAAAATAAAAAGAATAGAAGAAGAAAAACATTTTGAATTGGACTATGCTGAAAAAATTGGTTAGAGATGAGGGATGGACTAGGGATGCAAGGTGGTTTGAAGCTGAAAATAGGGTTTTAATACAGTGACCAGTTTTGCTATTATGATTATCATTTTTTATGTAGTTGAATAATTGAGTGGCAAAAAGATCACACTCTTCTTGAAATTCTAATAAGGGTAAGTACGTTATGGAAATATTCTTAGATAAGCACATATTTCTATGATTACACTATACGGCAGATACATTACAAGACTTTTGTTTTTAAACTATTGATCACTGTGTGTGACAGATCTCTCTATTGAATTGGCTTTTACATGTAATTTCTTTCTTCTAATTTTATATACAATTTAAAGAATCTATGTGCAAAAGTGTCTTAAGACCCTCTATCAAGTTACATATTAGATGAAAAGGACGAATAGTTTCATTTTTATTGTTTGCTTTATTATTATTATTATTATTATTATTATTATTATAAGTTCCTCTCAATGCAAAGTTAGCATTGGATTTTGTGGTTGGGAGAGTGGAAAAGAAGACTAGCTGATTGGAAGTTGATAAGCCAAAAAATGTATTGACCCTTTATGATTAAATTAATTGATTAATTAGCCAAGTTATTAATTAATCAAATTAAAATGCAAACGCGTGGTAGCACAAACAAATCACTAATAAACTAATTATGCAGCGGAAAATAAATAATACGGTAATTTGCTTACGAATGGAGAAAACCTGATGGCAAAAACCCCACTGGGTGATTTTTAGGTCACCACTCCCGAAATTCCACTGTTATCACAACAAGCGGTTATAAGTAAAGGAATCTTAAGTACCTTACTAACCTACAGTTGAACCCTTACCCCAATACCCAATTGGAATTGTTTTGTAGTGACAATTTCTCCTTTTGATGCACGGCTCCCAAGTACGTGACTAACCAATGTGTGGATTCCAGTACGTGACTTCAATCACCAACTAGAGAGAGTTGTCGGCTGCAAAGTTTTTCAGTTCATCCACGATGAAGATCAAGAAGATGCTTGGTCACAAAACCCAAAGGTGCACATACACAGCAACTTCTTCAGAAGAGATGAACTAGGGCAAAATTTTATCTCCAATCACAAATTGCTTGAACACACTTTGCTCAATGCTTGTGCAACTTGTGTACTCTTTGACGGCCCTTAAAACAATCCTTTTATATGTTTAGGGTTAGGAGAAAAGAAGGCCCAAACACATTGTTGAGGTTCAAAAAATCAAAGTCCAAGGCCCAAAAAGATAACACACTGGACTAACTCCATGAGAAATAAAACTAAGAGAAATAAAAGAGTCGGGCTCACGCAATGAAGAAAGAAAGAAAACAAAAAAAAACAAAAAAAAAAAAAAAAAAAAAAAGGATGAGGAACCCAAAGAGATGGGATCCAAAGACCCATGAAGGAACAAGCTTTAAAACCCATGAAGCAAAGGAAAGGCCCACTTGGCCAAGATCAATAAGCCAAAGGAAGCCCAATAGGAGGAATTGACCCGAAATCCCTGGGACGCACAATACAGCCTAAGTAGAATTGAAACAGCTCAAAGGAAAGTACCAAAAAGCACAAAGAACAAAGGACAGATGAGTCCCTCTCAAGTGCCCAGTGATATAGTAAGGAATCAAAAAATATAAAGCAACCATTCATGAACAAAAGAGCGGTACCTCAAGGATCTCAGAACGAGAAAACTATAAATTGGAGTAGCTGGAAGGAAACTTTCAACCTAGTATAAATGGATTCTGCTCACTTAAAAAAAATGACAAAAGGGAGGGCGGCCAAAAGCTAGGTCTGAAAAGGTAAGAAGTTTTGAGGAATGTGAAATTGAGAACAACTCTCTAAGCACACCCTGGAAGGGAAAGTCGGCCATGGGCTTTCAAAGAAACAGCACCTAAAGGAGGAGATTATGAAAAACAGGGAAAGGCTCAGCCTTCCAAGTGATAGGCACAAAACGAGCTCTGGTACCCAGGGAGGGGCAAAAGTGAAAAATCACCAGTACCCTGGAGCCCTAGAGTCACACTACAAAAAGAGAAGCAGCCAACGTTGAAGGCATATTCAGCAAGAGTGAAAACCATAATAGAATCATGGAGAGAACTCTGTTAAACTCAAGGAAAAACAGAGAAACATCTCCCGGTATCCCAGAAACAGCCACTATAGCACATACTCGAATTCAAAAGGATTCAAACTTTGCAAGTTTTGGAGGTTTAAATAGCCATCTAAGTCTGTAATTTTTGAGCTTATTTGAACCTTGTGTCACGTCTTAGTGAGCACATTGTAACTATGATCAAGGAAAATTAATAAAGTGCCTCTCATTAATTCAGGGATCCCTAACCACTGTTTTTGTGTATTTCTTGATCATTTTGCGTTTCTTTGTTGTTTTCATTGTCATTCAATATGGATATTCTCGCTTGCTAGTCTATTTGTATTGTAGGAAACTTGCTCTGTGCACCACTTGGTTCTTAAACAGCCCTTTAACTGCGGTGAACCAAACCCAGTCCACCAAACTACATTTACTTGGCCCAAGATCCTTGGGCCTATGTGCTTTAAAAAAAAAGCACTCTCACACACATAAACACAGATCCCAAGAAATCAGATCAGAAATTCTGATTTTTGTAAACCTCGATAGATAGAAGCTGTCGAGTAGGTCTCGAGCACACGAGCTTGAGTAGCTTTCCAAACCTAAACACATGCTAGCTGTCAAGTTTTAATAAACTTGCACTTTCAGCTTGTTTTCTTGGACAGACTTGAAGGTTTCAATACTTGATCTTGAAACATGGTTTCTTGAAGTATTTCAACACATCCTAGATCTACCGAATTACAAATAAAGTGTGTTTTTTCAAAGGATTAGCCAATTACATAAAAAAAATGACATATGTTCTTAACAAGTGAACCACATATGTCCTAACAATCTCCTCCTTTGTCAATCTGTGACAAAACCACAACAAACAAATGAACATATGAAAGATGTCATAAATCACTCAACTCATATTCACTTGTTGAATATAATAAAATATATCCTAACACAAACTCTTGAAAAACTTTGCAAGAAAAGAGTTTATGGCAAGTAGACTTTGACAACCTGTATTTCTGAAACACTTTAAACAAAATTCATCAAGGCATCTTAGTGTGAAACAGAAATAATAGATTGCATATAAGTATAAAAAGCATGTGTATAAAGAGAAAAAAGAAACAACACATGTAAAGATAGATGAAAGAAACATACATCCACATATAAATAATATAAGTACAATGTATGTGTAAAAAAGGTCACAAGACCCAATGTACAAGATCAATGTATCTAAAAAGAAAGAAAAGAAAAGATACATCATATCCTCACTACATCCCTCATATTAATAACACTCGCCTTAACAAAAATGTCATATACTAACTCTCCCCCTAAGAATGACTACTCTCATATCCCAAAACTACTTCCCCTTTTTGTCACGAGTGATAAAGGGTAAGAGTGTCAAGTAGACATCTCATCGATAGAGCTAGTATTTCCATCATCATCATCCGAAGCATCATCGTCATCGCCATCATCATCATCATCCGAAGCATCAGAATCAGAAGCCACTAAAGGAGGTGGTGAAGGAGTGGCCTCAGAAGCAAAACTACACATAGCTGCCTGTCGTCGTGCAATATGACCAATACGAATGTTCACCTGATACAACTTAGTAAAAAGTATATCAAGGTGAGCATTCACGTTCTGCAACTGCGCCATGATGTCTCCAAGTGACACATCGCCCATGGAAGAAGAAGGAGCGGATGTAGATGGAGCAGAACGAGATGGTGCTGAACGAGATGGAGTTGAACCAAAAATAGGTGTTGCTAACTCCTGTCGCGACCTAAACTGAGCCTCACTACGTTTTACGGTAGCGGCGTCTATAGCGCACATGAAGGTGAAATGGTCGGACACAAGAAAAGGGATGGAAAAATGATGTAAGATCCTCGTGATAGCAGAAGGAAAGATGAGCTTATCACAGGACGCTGAATCTAGTTGAACATCTATAATAAAGAGAATGAAGTGAGAAGGAAAGTCTATAGTAAGATGCTCAAGAAAAGACAACAAAAATCGAGCATGAGGCTCTGTAATAGAGTTGTAGTGAGAGAGAGGATGGAGTACAAAAGTCATCACCATGTTCAAAAAATCTAGGACCTTTAGTAAAAGGCCGACATGGTGTAAACTGACGTTCACCCACTCAAAAGGGTACTCACAAAAAGCAGATATAAGCTCATCCTTGGACACAGTTCTTAAACTCTCACAATGAGGATAGTTAGGAAACTCTATTCTAGGAACCCGAAGCACATCCGCAACAAGTTGCGGTGTGATAGGGATGCACGTACCTCGAACACGAGTGAAGAAAAGAGGTACTGAATGATCAATCCCGTGCATGTTGGAGTAAAACTCCTGGATAAACATGAAAGGATAAGTGACAGATACGTCACACAGTGACTCCCATCCCCGACTGTGAATGACATTGGGAAGGTCGGTGTTGGCGAAGTCTGCCAAAATGACTTGGCATTCTAAATGAACACTTCGTCTAGATAAGTTCTCCAAGAATGCCTTGTAGGCATCATCATCACGGAACCGAAGAGAGAGAGGAGCAGAATCAGAAGATGAAGAAGCTCCAGAATAAAGAGGGTTCCGAGTTAGAGTAGATTTATGCTTAGGTGCCATAGATACAACTAACGTAAATAGACAGAAAGGAAGAGAGAAAGAGACAATCAGAAAAATCCCAAAGCAATTCAAATATAACAAGTATATTGAATAGAGAGTACGTATGTATGGGGAATGCATGAACATGTGACATACAAAAGAAATTTCATCATGGGCTCAGCCTAATCCAAACCTACCAGCACACAAGCATATTGAACACATCTAAATGCATGAAAATATCATTATAATGCAAATGTGATGCAATGTATGAGATTTTAAACACATTTAAATGAAAACCCATCCCAAAATTACAATAAACACTCATTAATTTTGAAAAACCGCAAAATTTTTCAAAAACCCCAAAACCTAAGTTTCAAATCATGAAATGCATGAAGAATGAAGAGATAAGAGAGCATACCAAGTGATTTGAAGCAAAGAAAGGTAGAAAATCACGTGGGTTGAAGGTTTTGAGTGAGAAAAGAAAGTTTAGGAGGTGAACAGGTGCGGATAGATCGAGAGAGATCGAGAAAATGAGAACCGAATCGCACGAGGAGCTTAAATAGAACCTCAGTAAAGCTCGATAGATGAAGGTATCGAGAGGTGTCGAGACATCTGTTGAGAGAGGTGTCGAGGAAAATGGTCGTCGACAGATTCAGGTGTCGAGAAGGTATCGAGGAATAGAACACCAGAAACGAAACAAAAGCTCGATCGACTAGCCAGGTATCAAGAAGCTATCAAGGAGGTAGGAGCTTTCTCAATCAATCCAGTAGGTGTTTGACAGATAGCTAGGTATCGAGAAGGTGTCGAGCCAGCTTTTAAAAACAGTTTTTCAAGAAAAGAAAAATACAAACATGAATGCAATCCAACATGCAACTCAACCAATGATCCAATCAACATATTAAGCTCTCAAAATCATTTCTCAGCAAGAATTTTAAGCACATGGATCGCCAAAAACACACACACACACACACACTAAACAAGTCTAACCAATTTTATATTTTAAAAACAAGTCAAGACAGTTTAGTGAGTATACATTAGCACATGTAAAACCTTGTGATGGTCAAATCACATTGTACCTGCACATGTATCAAGAGTAGCAAAGAATATTGCATGTTGTGTGTGAAAAACATAGCAAGATTGCATAAATATATACATGTTATGATGATTTGAGATATGAGAAAATCACTTTAACTCACACACAATCATAACTGTTTGATGGGGACTATCACCTTTGAGATATATCATATAACTCTCACATCTCCTAAAATACACGCTTGCAATCATATTTAAAAGCATTTTTTATCTTTTTGCTTTTTATTCTCTTTGCATATTTTTCTTTTTATTGAGCATATCAATGCATGGGCATATAAGAGAGAGAAAAGAAATAACCATTGATATTTGACATTCCAATTTTGCTATGCCGAAGCACACAAATGTCATTGATATTGCACTTTTGCTATGCCGAAGCATACAAGCGTCTTATTATGATTGATGGGTAACAGTGGTGAGATGGTTATTTATACCTTTCTCTTAGGATTTTTTAGTCCTACCTATCAAAAAGAGTGATACGAGTGTTAAGTATAAGAGAGAACTTAATCTTACTCATCACAAATAAGAACCACAAAACTCACTTGCTTAGTTGTGCATAGAGGTGCTCATCTAAGTTACAAGAGATACAAAGTTTAGAAAACTTTGTTTCATTAGCCATCCAAGGTACACAAGTACCAAAGTACACAAAACACATACTGTTTTTGTATTTTTCTGATTTTTCAAAATTTTTTATTTATTTTATATCAAAAACAAAATAAACAAAACTGAAAATAAATAAACAAAAACATGTTAAATAAAGCAAAGCATAAAACTAAGCTGACTCAAAATAAAAGCAAACCACACAAGTAATGCAACAAACAAAAACAAGAAGATAGAAGAAAGTGATATAATCACTTAGAGTCATTTTTCTTTCACACCTTGGAAGAACCTTTCATTTGATTAAACCCTTGAACCGATAGTGAGGGGGAAGAATTGAAACCGTTCAAGTTCGAAAGGAACATGAGAACTTTGAGAAGATCTCCAAGAGGAGCAAGAGAGGATTGAAGCTGATTTTAGCTTCCAAATGCTATCATGTCGTTGCTCTGTTGAGTGGCTAACCACTTATAGCAATTTGGTCGAATATGACCGGCAACTCCACAATGATGACAAAAATGCTGCTACTTCTGTTTAAGTTTTTGAGAGTTAGCCTTCTTAGCCCTAGGGTTCTTAACATCTTTCTTATCTTGTTTAGGGAGTGCTCCTAAGATAGATTTACCCTTATCTAAGTTCTTATTAGCTAATTCAGTTTTAACATCATTATTCTCAATTTTAACATTATTAGTAGGAGGAACAAAAACAGTAGTACTAGTAGAAGCAATATTAGAGGAAGAAATGCCATATCCTAAACCTATTCGATCCAAAGCAGATTTTTGAATGCTGAGCATCTCATCAATCTTTGCACTTGAAGTCCTCTCCAATTGAGCTCTAACTTGAAACAGCTCCGCTTCAAGCTTCTTGGTCTTCTTAGCCAAGAAATTGTTCTCAAACCTCAGTGCTCCAATAGTCTGATTAGCCTTATCAAACTTTGTGGATAGCTCTTCACGATCAAGTTCCACATCACTGAGTTTCTTGGTGGCCAGCCTATATAGTTTCTCATGCTTCTTAGAGAACTTGTACAGTTTCTCATAGGCTGTATGGATATCAACTTGATCTTCCATCTTCTCATACTTAGAATCCACCAATTCTTCTTCTTCATCCACGTCTTCAACAATCCCTTCAGTAGGATTGACTATGGTAGTGAAGGCATTCAAGATTCTGTCATCCTCATTGTCGGAATCATCCTCAGGCTTAGTGTCACTCAAGGTTGCAGCAAGTGCCTTACTCTTTCCAATGCTCTTGAGGTATGTAGGACACTCCTGTTTCATGTGTCTGAAACCATGACACCCAAAGCACTTAGGTCCTGCGGGAATAATGTATTAACCGCCATTTTTTGCATCCTTCTTCCCTTTTTCTTGGCTCTTGAACTGAGAAGAATTGGATTACCTACAGTCTTTGTCGAAGCTCCTTCCATTGACATTCTTCATAAATTTCTTGAACTGCTTAGTAATGTAGGACTTTATCTTGGAATCTTCATCATCAGAAGACTCATCTGTGTCACTACTCTTTGCCTTCAAAGCCATGCTCTTACCTTTACCTGTCTTGCCGATCCTTGATAACCCTAGCTCGTAGGTTTGCAAGTTACCAACCAGCTCAGTCAAAGGAATCTTGTCAATATCTTTTGATTCCTTGATCGCCGTAATCTTGGCATGGAATCTCTCAGGTAGAGATCTTAGCACTTTTCTCACAATCTTGGGTTCAGGAATGGTTTCCCCAATATTGAAGGCTGAGTTCACTATGTCCTTGAGCTTGGCATAGAACTCATCGAACGACTCATCCTCCTCTATCTTTATCTCTTCAAAGCTTGTAGGGAGCCTCTAAAACTTTGAATCTTTGACAGCCTTTGTACCCTCATAGGTTGTCTAAAGGATGGTTCATGCTTCCTTAGCAGTTTCTGTTGGGTTTTTGTATCTCATACAAAAACACACACAGCGGAAGTAACAAAAACACGAAACAGATCTACTTTAATCATGAAAGACAAACATGTAACCATGAATTCTAGAATCAAAGAATAGAAAGCATACCTTGATGCAGTGAATTTCAAAACCTTGACTTGAGAATACCTTTAATCTTCATCTCAATTCCACATGGTGCCCAAGATGTGTGGTCTCTCAATCAGTCCTTTTGTACATAAACTCTCAAAGAAAAATCCTTCTTCTTCTCCTTGTGGAGAAAAACTGATTTCTTTTTCTTTTCATCTTACGTACGTTAAAACATTCTCTTAGTTTCTTTATTTAATAACACTTATTAAATAATGACTGATTTCTAATTGGGTTAGCCTTTTGGGCCTACCCAATTGGGCTTTAGTTTGTGGCTTGAGATGGGACCAAAGGGACCAATAAGACACTAGCTCCAATGGGCCTTGGGTTTTTCCGTCAACTCTTGACAAATCCAAAGTTACCATTAATTATATTCAATACCACTATAAGAATATAATTGCACTCTAGGCCTTATCTATAAATTATTTCCCAAGACTTTATTATACATTCAACCCCTTCATTAAAATATTCGTAGTAATACAAAGTTATTAATATTGACTGCCAAAACAATCCTTTTATATGTCTAAGGTTAGGAGAAAAGAAGGCCCAAACACATAAACACGGATCCCAAGAAATCATATCAGAAATTCTGATTTTTGTAAATCTCGACAGATAAAAGCTGTCGAGAAGCTGTCGAGCACATGGGCTTGAGCAACTTTCTAAACCTCGACACATACTAGCTGTCGAGCTATAATAAACTTGCGCTTTCAGCTTGTTTTCTTAGACAGACTTGAAGGCTTCAACACTTGATCTTGAAACATGGTTTCTTGAAGTATCGCAACACATTCTAGATCTACCCAATTACAAGTAAAGTGTGTTTTGTTAAAGGATTAGCTAATTACATAAAAAAATGACATATGTTCTTAACAAGTGAACCACATATATCCTAACAGAAGCATGGTAGACTGAAGGAGTATATTCCATCTCATTCTTTATTGTGATGTCTTTATGATCTCCTTTCAAAGCAAAGTTGGTAATATCATATTAAATTTGGTACTTTTCGGTAGAGTTTTTTGATCTATTAGATAGAGAGGTTTTTTTGTGCTTTCGTTGTTGGAATTATGGATTTTAAGTTTCAACCTTGAAATTTAATCTCAAATTAAGCAAAAATAGAAATACATGTTTGATCTGATTCTCTCTCTTATATACCTACAACTGTTCTTGTTGTCTTTTTGGGTTTTTGTTATAATATGCAACATTGGTTACACATTGTTGGATTGGATATTAGCTTTAGGATGTTGATTATAATGACAAAATTTTGTATAACCTTATACACATTCTTAAAGCTTTTGAAGGATAGAAGGATGCAAACTGCAATCAAAAGAGTCCTTTCACCTTGCAAATGACAGAGGATATGAGAATGCAATTTGTAAATCTATTTAGCATTGGCTTTATAAACAAATTGATGAGTGCTAATGTAAGTTCTTTAAGATTTTCAAATTTTAAGGCATTTGATTTGCTAAAATCTTTTAAAAATAAAATTTTTGACTTTTTATTGACCTCTCCAGAGCTTATTACATCATTATCATTTTTGTAAATAATTTTTTTTAATCCAAACTTAACTAGGAGTGAAATTCTATCTATCAAGTCCAACTTAAACTCAAACTCATCATTATCATTTTTTTAAACAATTTTTTTTTCTAAGTCATTTCACGTTCAAGCAATGACTTCTTCATCAAATTGTAACATAAATTGAAGTCATATAAAACTGAAGCCTTTGACTTTTTATTGATCCCTCTAGAACTTGCCACATCATTATCATTTTTTATAAATAAAATTATTTTTTTAAGTCCAAATTTAATAAGGAGTGAAACTCTATCTCTTCAACAAGTTTAACTTAAACTCAAACTCATCATTATTATTTTAAAAAAAAAAATTGTAAGTTATTGCATGTTCAAGCAATGGCTTGTTCATCAAATTGTAACACAAATTGAACTCATACAAGAACAAATCATGCAATAGTGTAATTTCTTAATCAATTTAAGATTTTATAAAATTATTTTAGTCTACCTCACAAATAGGTAGATTCCATACGTAGTACGGGTTAACGACTAATATATACTATTATTAAGTCAACCCCACTTGATTTTACATTTTCACCGGAGTTTAGGCTTTGTTTGTTTCGGCTATAAAAGGAATACAAAAAATATTTTACACCATGGGGAGTGTTTGGATTGGTCAAAAAATTCAATCAAATGGAAAATGATTTCCATTGACTGTAAAATATCAACCCCTGAAGTGCAAAATAGTTTACACTTCTATTTTACTTTCAAACCACTTACACCACATTTTCATCCTACCTGAACTCTGAGAGAGAGAGAGAGAGAGAGAGAGAGAGAGAGNTTTTGAAGGTTACTACATCTTAATTCTTGAGTACCCGGTTTAATCCTTTATGTTATTCATCATATATTTATGAAATCCAATTCCATAAAAATATACTTTAGTAACTCTTTACTAAAGTGGTTGGGCCCAACACTTTGAATAACCAAACCCATTAAACTTATCTCAAGAGAATATTTTATATCTCCGTTAAGAGATTATGAATTCCATCTTGAGAATATATGTTCCATCAACACTAAATGCGGCTACCCAATATACTGAGGTTTTGACCATTACTTATAGATCTCACTCCTGATATATCAAAGCAACCTACATCTTATGATCCAGTCCATTATTCTCTCAGGATTTAGAGTTGATGTAAATAGAAGTCGTGAACTTTATTATTCATTTAACAGTCCTTAAGAGAATAATAAATCTCACAGCGGTCCAGTTCAATATGTCTTAACTCTTAAAACATATCAACATACCAACTAGAAGTCTCCACTTCCATGATCAAGACAAATCATCTTAGTTGATATGTTATAGTCTTCGCAGATAAAATGCCCAATTTCATCACCGACTACGAACTAAAATTCTGAGTCTACAAAGAACTTATGATTTAGTCACAGAAATATAAATCATAAATTCTTTGTAAACTCAGAATTTTAGTTCGTAGTCGGTGATGAAATTGGGCATTTCATCTGCGAAGACTATAACATATCAACTAAGATGATTTGTCTTGATCATGGAAGTGGAGACTTCTAGTTGGTATGTTGATATGTTTTAAGAGTTAAGACATATTGAACTGGACTGCTGTGAGATTTATTATTCTCTTAAGGACTGTCAAATGAATAATAAAGCTTACGACTTCTATTTACATCAACTCTAAATCCTGAGAGAATAATGGACTGGATCATGGATGTAGGTTGCTTTGATATATCAGGAGTGAGATCTATAAGTAATGGTCAAAACCTCAGTATATTGGGTAGCCGCATTTAGTGTTGATGGAACATATATTCTCAAGATGAATTCATAATCTCTTAACGGAGATATAAAATATTCTCTTGAGATAAGTTTAATCGGTTTGGTTATTCAGAGTGTTGGGCCCAACCACTTTAGTAAAGAGTTACTAAAGTATATATTTATGGAATTGGATTTCATAAATATATGATGAATAACATAAAGGATTAAACTGGGTACTCAAGGATTAAGATGTAGTAACCTTTAAAGTTGCAGTCAATATTAATGATTTTGTATTACTACGAATATTTTAATGAAGGGGTTGAATGTATAATAAAGTCTTGGAAAATAATTTATAGATAAGCCTAGAGTGCAATTATATTCTTATAGTGGTATTGAATATAATTAATGGTAATTTGGACTTGTCAAGAGTTGACGGAAAAGCCCAAGGCCCATTGGAGCTAGTGTCTTATTGGTCCCTTTGGTCCCATCTCAAGCCACAAACTAAAGCCCAATTGGGTAGGCCCAAAAGGCTAACCCAATTAGAAATCAGTCATTATTTAATAAGTGTTATTAAATAAAGAAACTAAGAGAATGTTTTAACGTACGTAAGATGAAAAGAAAAAGAAATCAGTTTTTCTCCACAAGAAGAAGAAGAAGGATTTTTCTTTGAGAGTTTATGTACAAAAGGACTGATTGAGAGACCACACATCTTGAGCACCATGTGGAATTGAGATGAAGATTAAAGGTATTCTCAAGTCAAGGTTTTGAAATTCACTGCATCAAGGTACGCTTTCTATTCTTTGATTCTAGAATTCATGGTTACATGTTTGTTCGAAGTAGATCTTTCGTTCGTGTTTTTGTTGCTTCCGCTGCGTGTGTTTTTACATGATTAATAGTTTCGTTATCAAATTCGTAAATATAATATTATCCAATACTCTGAATAACCAAACCCATTAAACTTATCTCAAGTGAATATTTTATATCTCCGTTAAGAGATTATGAATCCTAAAAGTTTCAGTAGAGGATATCTTCTTGAACTCCTCATTGGTGACCGCACTGAATAAAGCATTCAATGCCCTGCTGTTAAAGTTTGCCGCCTTAATCTTGGCTTCTTCCCAGTCGGCCGACGCTTCTTTTAGCTTGGTCTAGCTAATTTTTACAGCTTGCCACAACCTTCTCATCTAAAAACTGCAAAAAAGCTCTCATGTGTACTTTCCAGTATGCATAGTTAGTGCCATCAAATAAAGAAGGTATAATTAACGACTGTCTTCTATCCATGACAAACAGGGGTCATTGGATCAACACAGCAAAGATTAAAACCTAATCAGAATGTGCCTGCTCTGATACCACTTGATAGGTGAAAAACATATTGACCCCTTGTGATTAAATTAATTGATTAATTAGAAAAATTATTAATTAATCAAATTAACATGAAAATGCGTGGTAGCATAAACAAATCACTAATAAACTAATTATGCAGTGGAAAATAAATAATACGGTGATTTGTTTACAAATGAAAAAACCTGATTTGAATCTAAGAGAGAGAGAGAGAGAGAGAGAGAGAGAGAGAGAGAGAGAGAGAGAGAGAGAGAGAGAGAGAGAGAGAGAGAGAGAGAGCACTCACCTAAACTCCGACATGGCTCCTCAACCATCACCGTTGCTACCGCCTCAAGCTCGAAGCCATCGCCGTTGTTTTTTGGACTCAAGGAAGAGAGAGAGAGAGAGAGCACTCACCTAAACTCCGACATGGCTCCTCAACCATCACCGTTGCTACCACCTCAAGCTCGAAGCCATCGCCGTTGTTTTTTGGACTCAAGGAAGCTCTTTCTCTTTTCTCTTCCTCTCCAATTTACAAACCGATCTCCGATCTCCGATCTTCGATCTCTGATCTACAAACTGATCTCGTTGCTATCACCTCCTTCAGACCTACCCACTAATCTAGCCTCCTTCAATCCTTCTGTGGTCCTTTACCTCTCTCTCTCTCTCTCGATTGGTGCTTATCTTTTAGAAAGATTGAATTTTTTTTTGGTTATGTTTTTTGTTGATTTGGTTTATATATTTGGACTTCCTATTATAATATTTGTTTCAAAGTTGAGAAAATGTGAGAGAATGTGTTTTCTAGAGGATTTTTAGGAACACAACCAAACACCTTAAAAATATTTTCCAAAGCATTTTTTGTGATGCGACCAAAAGCCTGAAAATATTTTAATTTCTAAAAAATATTTTCACTTAAAAATATTTTACACTCTGAAATCATTTTACATTGAGCCAAACACAACCTTATATTGTATTTCCAACCAAGGATTTGATTTAATTTGACCTGAGTCCATTTTTAATTCAATAGTTACAACGTTTTGGGTGAGTATTTGGAAATATTTTTTCCATTTAGCCTTAAATATATAACAATTTTGTTTCCAAAAAAAATTGAGAAGTAGCATCTCGAGTTTTTAAGACTCAAGTTCCATGATAGAGCTCGACTCTTAAATGTTCGAGTTACTATGCTGGCGCACAGCTGACATGGCAAGTTATCCACGTGGAACCTATGTAGAAGTCGAGTATTATAAACTTGAGTTCTATTAAAACTCTAGTCGGAGAAACTCGGTTTCCTTAAATGCGCAAAGTCAAAAAACTTTCAAATACTCAAATTTTCAAACACACTTAACCCAATATTCATACACACAAGACCAACACACTCAGTCATCGAAACACTCAACCCCCAGACACCTAAACTAGCGACCCTTAGGCCATGTTTGGTTTGCCCAATTCTCATCACCCATAACTCACTTTTACTGAGACATACACCATTTGTACTTTTTTGGCTTTGTTTTCGTTTTTCATTTTCCATCACTTATAACTCAAAAAAGTGAGCTAGAGTGAGTTATGGGATTGGTGGCAAAGTTGTAATTTTATAGAGTCAAGTGGGTCCCAGCCGAAGGTCTAGTCACATCAAATGCAAAGAAGTTATGGGAGCCAACGATCATATGGACTGTTCATGTTCAGCTTTAGTGCAATCACCTTATTTTTGTCATTCACTCTCATTTTCTCTCTACACTTTCACTCTATTTGCTCTATTCTTGTTTCCGAAAGGTGAGAAAAATTTCTCATATCATCTGCTCTGTTCTTCATGCATTTGGGTTCGGATTTTTTTTTTCTTCGAAGCTGGTTCTGGTTTTATAAGTTTGATCATATCTCTCTCTACTACTTCACTAAAGGGAATTTCTAACAAATATTTTTACCATTTGTTGTTGGTTTATTTTTCAGATTTGCTTGATATTCGCTGATCTACTACATTCCTTCAGCTTCTCTCCCTTCCAAGGTAAAACAATGGCTCTTTTATAGTTACAATGTCAATGACTCTGTTTGTTTAGGTTTATTACTTTATGAAATCTAAATGTTTTGGTTATAAATTTTAATCTTTTTATTGTTAGAGACCATTGTTGGTGGCTGTACTCTTTCTTTATTTGCCTCAGTGTGTGCATGTTTTTTAAATTTATGTAATCTACTATTTTGGTTATAATTTTTACTCTTTCTATTGTGTTTGAGAACAATGTTGGTGGCTGTATACTTTATTTGTTTGCCCCAGTTTGAACATGATTTATTAATTTATGCACTCTACTATGAGGTTGTATTTAACAGCATTTCAAATATATCTTCCCTTTTCATTCTAAAGATAAATTCCATTACATGCCTGGCTATATTGCAGTTGTGAATATATGTTTACAATGTCAGCTGTTTGTATTAGATGTTTTTATGGTCCCCTAAGATAGAAGAAATGTTAGTTGACATTGTTATGGAACTAGATCTCAGTGACACTTGGATACATGGTGTGTTCAGTGAACCTTTGTGAGAATTAATCACGCAAAATCTGAATGAATGAACATGGATGGATTTGGTCACTCCCAATGTCATTAGAAGGTTTCGAAAGATTGTGCACAAGCTAATCAAGTGTATGTAGTGGAATGGATTTGTTTCGAGTTGGAGGCATCCTGCTAGTGGCAATCCAAGTTTGTATTGGAACTGGTTTTACTGTGACTAACATACGTTGTAGCTTATGTTCAATTAAGTACTAATTGAAATATTTTGTTATATTCTTTGTAACTTAGATCAGGTTATTATTCAACATTTAGTTGAACATGTTAGTTATAGGTAACGTTTTAGGCACTATGTACAAGTTCCATTATGCCAGCTTTTGGACAATATAGCAGACATGGCATGATATTTGTAATTTTCAAATTACTATGGGCAACAGAGTGTGTATTACTATGGTGTTGTTTTATTTATTTACGCAGTTAGGGATTGATAGTGGCTACATAATCCACTCACAATGGCTATGTATTACCCATATACAGTGGAGTATGTAATACCATTGCGACTTTGCTATGTTTTTATATGCATTTAATGTTCACCATGGACACTTATCCTAGTTTGCAAGGAATATGAATGTTTTCAAGCAGCTACATCATAAATGTTGTGTTTGTTGCATGACACTGCTTACAATGTGAGATATTTGTATTAGATGGAAAATGAACCACAGGAAGCGGATGACAAGATATGATCTCCCCATGTAGAACAAAATTTTATTGACATTATGTTGGAGAAACAAGTGAAAGGAAATATGGAAAATGGTATGTTTAAGAACCCTATGTAGTTGGCAATGACAAACGATCTTAATGCATGGACAACGAAAAATTTCCTAACGAAGCAGGTCATTCAAAAACATTATAGGCTTCGACAAAAACAACGCAAGTGGACCTAACTTCTAAAACACATGGGCTTGGGTTAGGATGAGATAACGCAAATTGTTACTTGTGCTAAAGAGGTTTGGGCATATGTGGTTGTAGTATGTTTGTTAATCACACATAAAATGCCCTATTTTACTGCTTTCAATTTTGAACTTAGTTTATGGTAATTGATCCTTGCTGCAATATTGTCATTGTAGGGCGATCCTAAGACAACAAATTTAAGGAAAAAGGGATGTCCAAATTATGACAAATTGAAGCAGCTGTTTGCCCCTAGTACAACAATTGGTGCCCTTCAAATATCTTCAAACACACCAGCCCTAGACAGTGATGAAGAGCGTGCCCTAGAGGAAGAAATGGCTAATGAGGGTGATCATACCAACTTGGAGGATGATGACTACTACACCCCAAAGGGAGGATGACATAATAGTTGACGGTCAAACCCAACATGTTGAAAAACGTCCCATGCAAGAGCCATCTGTTAAGTGTAAGAAGGTTTCTAAGAAAGGAGATAGGGTAAGTGACATGACTATTGCTCTAAAGGAGTACATCGCAATGACGAAGGTAAGGTTTAGTGGTAAAAGGGGAAAGGCTAGCGGTAGCTCTGACCAGTTTGCTAAATCCACTACTAGAGGTGATCCTTACTTGGCAAGGCCATTCAGGTACTAAATTAGTATGAAGACCTGAACAATAAGTCATATGTTAAGATCTCCATGGCTCTTTAGCAAAAGAAGCATCATGTGGTGTTCATGGGCATGCCATAGCATATGAGGAAGACATGGATGGAGGAAATTGTGAACCCATCACATGACTGAAAACTTTGTGTTGTTTGCTGATTTAATGTGTTTATTTGTAATCTTTAAGACACTCTTAACACTGGTTTGTGGTTTATTTGGAAAACTTGGATTGTTATGATTTTATATTTTTAGATGACGTTGAACAATTCTACAATTTGGTTTATTGTTAACTTTGGTGTGCTTATTTAGTTTTGCAATTTGGTTCTAGCAATTTGGTTCATTTTTGTTAACTTTGATGAGCATAACTATTATTTACATATCGTGTCTTTCGTGTCTTTGATGAGTTGAACTATTATTTACATAACTTTGATGAGCTGAACTATTATTTACATAAATTTGATTAGCTTAACTATAAATGTGATACTGTATATTCCATATCATTTGTACTAAAAGGTTGTTATTGCAGGGTATTAGTTACTATGTCTAATGACAATGACTGGTAGGCATTTTTACAATTTAACTTCAATCATGCCTATTTCAACCCCAACGCTAGTATGAACTCTGGTGATGACACCGACAACAATATGTCAAATTTAGAGTCAGATGATGATAGTGAAAAAGAGTTTGATTTGGTGAATCCCATTGTTAGTGAAATGTTTGCCTATATGCAATGACATTATGATAAACAACTAATGCGGACAAGCATATTGAGTGGAAGTGGATATATGGATGAAGTCAATGATGGTAATCTAGCTCAATGTCAGGAGATGTTTCGCATTCGCATGACACTCCCTTTGTTCCTTCACTTAGTGGATGAATTGAGGCAACATGGATACTTGAGGGAAGGCAAGGGCGATGTCAATGTCTAACAAGCAATGACCATGTTCCCGTATATAATACCCATATGCGGTGTGTTAACAGGTTTCAACACTCAATAGAAACTGTTTGTTGGTTGTTTCGTAAGGTGTTACGGGTGGTTCATTCTATTTGGGCTATTGATGGCACACACATTAGTGCTCGACCTCCTTCAAACCAAACAACGACGTACAGGAGCTGAAAAAGTACTATAACCACAAATGTCATGTGTGTGTGTGAACGCGACATACGATTCACTTATGTACATTCTGGATGGGAAAGTAGCGCTAATGACTCAAAGGTGTTGGGCGAGACCATTAGTGATCCAAAGCATGGATTTCCATGGCTGCCAACAAGTATTGAAAGTGGAAATTAAATATATGGTTGACAATTTTGCATTCAACTTAACTAATATGTATTGACATGTTATTTTTCTTCGTAAATAGGATCATACTACCTTGTTGATTCCGGCTACCCAATTGGTACCCGTTTTCTTCCACCACATAAGTCCACTAAGTATTGTTGATATCGTATTTTGTTCACCTTCGATTTGCGTGCCAGGCCCCAAAAATTCAAAAATATTATTCTCTCCATGGGGCCACAAGAACATCCAAAATGATGTGGCGCAACCCGTTCGGACACCGGAGCCCCCAAAGTGCCTATTTCAAGTAAAATGAACAAAATGCCCTTGGTCAAGCCTGGGTTGACCGAAAGTCAAACAAAGTCGAAATCCTCTCAAAACAGCACCTTTCATAGTTTTACATCAAATCCGAGTTTTTCGAAAATTTTTGGCAATTTTGACCAAGTTTAACTTTAAGTTGACTCTCGGTGGGCCTTAGAAACTCTAATTTTGATCCGGCCGTCAGAACGGGTTGAAACCAATGTCATTGCGAAGATTATCAAATTATCAGTCCAACAACTATTCATGGGTTAAAATTGGAGTTAGAACAGCCGAAATATCATTAAAACCGGGTTAACACACCGATCGATGCACTGCTAACTTCCGAGAGTCATAACTTTTGATCCAACCATTGGATTTTCAAGTTCCATACATTTTTAGAAATAGGAAGTCAAGATCTTTCAAGGTGTTAAGATCAACCTAATCTGATACCTTTTGAAGGTGGCGGCCCTTGAAGGGCCGCTGGTAGACCTATAAGGGCCATCACCTTGTGATCCATGCCAGGGCTATAAAAGGCCCTAAGCACCTCCAAACCCAAAAAAAATAGGAACTTTTATGGGTTTTGCTCTCTGCCTGGACGTTTTTTACACATTTTCCCTCTCTTCCAAACACATTTTTACACATAAAAACATACAAAAAACACATCCAAGCCTCTTGATTCTTCCTTCTTCACTAAAAATACAAAGTATTGTTCTTATACCCAATCTTCTTCTCCTTAGTTCTACACTTTGGATTTGGGGTTTAGGGGTGTGGATATAGCTTTTTAGCTACTATCCACACCCCTAGCTCTCTAAATCTTTTCCTAGCATTTATCTTGTTTTCTCTTGCCTTAATAACATGATTTATTGCTTTATCTAGTATGTTTCTTGCTTTACCTTGCTTCTAGCATGTTCTTGATTTATTTCCATGTGCTTTCATGTTTTTTACATGTTAGTTACCCTTTTCTTACTTGTTTTATACTTTGTGCCATGTATTCTATGTTAGATCCTTTCTTTTTTATGTGTTGATGTTTGGGTCTATATGTTCACATGCTTGATATTATGTCTCCGACTATCCCTTGCTTAGATCTACATGTTTGAATGCATGTTCTATGCTCCTATGTCTATATCTATGCCTTCACATGCTTGTATGCTTGGGTTTGCGTTCTCCCATGCCTTTATGTTTATATATACATACTTAGATGTATATCCATATGCCTACTTGTGCATTTCCATGCTTATATGTGTAGATTGGTGTGTTTACATGCTTAGATCGATGTTCTCTACATGCTTTATGCCATCATCTATATGCTTGGGTGCTCAAGTTTATATGCTCAGGCCTAGACCTTGTTTGTCATTCCATGTGCTATTGTAGCCCTTTTGTTCCTTTTATTGCATTTTCTTGTGTTTTGGCCTAATAGTTAGGACCCGATATAGACCCTATGATCTTTGTCATCGTTCATACACCAAGGCCCACATCAAAGGGTTTGGATCATCCTATTTATTAGGATTAGTGCCCTTAAATCCTATTGTATGATGCCATGTATGATATTATATATTACATTATGTATGACTTAATATTGTGATTACTAAATTTGGTTTATTATTATCTAAGATAATAGTAACATGAATATTTGGACATTATCATATAGTCCATGAGATGCATAGTATGTGATTTAGTCACAGAAGATATAAGTTATAAGTTCTTTGTAAACTCAGAATTTTAGTTCATAGTCGGGAGAGAGATACAAGGGTTGGATCTCACGGCCTCTATTATCGGTTCATAGTAGTGTGGGTAAGCACCTCGTCTTGGCGTATATGCCTCGCAATCCCAAAGAAGGGTGTTTATTTCATTGTACTACAAGATTGAATTTACCCGTTTAAGGTAGTGTGAAGGGGTCTTGGCACATATGCTTCGTGATCCCAAAGGAGGGTGTTTTGTTTCATGGTACTGCAAGTTTAAACACTATAAGGAGGATGAAATGTGATTACCCATGATTCTAAATAATGGTGTACATAAGACTAAGTATAATGTTAACCTCCCAAATGAGCTATGTCATTATTACTTAGATGCTAAAGTTAATATGACATACTATTAGTGTTTGATAAGAATTATCATGATAGCACTAATAATGAGAATAGTTCTCAATCAATTATGGTGTTTATAATATACTTGCTACCAAGGAATTATAGACATGGATTGGGTTATCGTTACATATTTTATATTCTAGTTTTATTGAGGTTCTATACTATAGGTTTATATGTTAAATTGTTAATGTCCATTTTACTTATTATATTCATGTTTATTGTTTTCAGATTTAATCATGGCAACATTTAGCCCACTTGTTACTATTTTTAATTAAAACAAACTGACTGGATCCAACTATGTTGGCTGGAAAAGAAATCTGGACATTTTTCTTACTGCTGAAGAGCACAAATATGTGCTTACTCAACCATGTCCTAGTTTTCCATCATTAGATACTCCTCCTAAAGAAAAACAGCGATATGATCGTTGGCAGAAATCTAATGAGATGGCCAAGTGCCATATCCTAGCATCTATCTCAAATGTTCTACAACATCAAATGCAAGATGTAGAACTAGTTTCGGACATAATGCTAAGTCTAAAGGAGATGTTTGGTGAGCAAGGCCGTTCTACAAGGCAAGAAACCATGAAGCAAATTTATTATACCAAAATGACTGAACGGTTTTAGACCTCTTAAAACACAACCAGATTAAGTAACCTAGTTAATTAGCCAAGTTGTTACTTAGTCAAATTATGTAATTCTAGGTTAAAACAATCAAACAATCATATCAAGAATATAAAGCAGTGGAAAAGTAAATAACACAAGATATGATCACTCAGGAAACCACACGGTAAAAACTTGGGGATGATTTGACCTAGTTATCCTCAAGGTAAACCTGAATCCACTATGTGAAAGAATCGAAGTTCATACAGAAGGACTACAAGCTCCCCGCTTGACTTCCTAATACTACCCACTAGTAGAACTTACTGACACGACCACGTGCAAGCTCCGAATCCACGGACTCCTTCTTTCTTGGATTCTCCAATCAGCTACAAGCACCCACGCTTAATATTCTTTAAACTTCAATGGTAGCAACCGAGTTGATCATCAAGATGTTAAAGTAATCTCTACCTTGAAAACCCTAAACTTTGTATAAAGGCAAACTCCTCTAGATCTCATAAGAGATTTACACAAAACAGAAAAGTATGAGCAACAACTCAACTGGAACAACTCTAAAAACGTGGCTAGGGTTTTTCTTTATATACCTAGGGTAAAAACAGAAAACCCAAAACGTTTAATGAGTTAGGGCTGAGCTGGAATTTTCTGCAGAAAAACATTCTGCCCGAGATTCGATCGATCGAGCCTTTCTTTCGATCGATCGAGCCAGACCGAAAAGCACCAATGCATCTTGCAGCCACTCGATTCCAACTTTACATGAAAGACCAACTTTGAGCAAGTCTAAACAAGACTAAATAACCTGTTTTGATCATAGTTTGCCAACAATACAAATTAGAGTTTTAAATACGTAAATTCCTAAATCTTTAGAACCTAACAAACTCCCCATTTGGCAATCCGTGACAAAACACACACTAAGCTCAAAGTTTACAATTAAACAGCCCTTTACAAAATAATGCTCATAAAAACTAAAATTCAATCCTAACTAATATCCATTAGTTGCAAGTGTAGACAGCAGCTCAATTGAATCAGCCTGTATATTCCTGAAATACTCAACAAACGCATAAACGCATGTGTGACAGAAAATAGTATATAAATAGGTATATCATTCTTGTATGATTCACACAATACATAATAAAGACATATATCAATGAATTAACTAAAAGAATATAAATCAATAGACAGTGAATCCAAAGAAACAAGAATCAGCAAAAAATCATGTATATCAATCAATGTTACTCCCCCTAACATGAATATCCCCAAAAAAATGATATACAAGGTGAAGCGCCTAAATATAATTTACTCCACAAAACAAAAAAATCTCCCTCACTACAAAACTCCTCTACAAAACTCTACTCCCCATTTTTGTGACGAAATACCAAAAGGCAATCACAATCCATCATCAAAAGGAGGTGGTGATGGTGATCGAAGACGCGCCAGATCAGCTCGTAAAGCTCGGATCTCGTAAAAAATGTCCACCAAAAGCTGACCATGAGCTGCCTGGACGATCATGACAGTCTCCAAAGTATGACGAATATCAAACTCATCCGAAGGAGGTGGAGGAACAGCAGCAGCCGCAACAGCATCAGGATCAGGAACATCATCACCAGTAGGACCTGTAGAAGAAGAGGGAGGAGGTGCGGACCCAGAAGGCTCAGACCTAGGGTGTTTAGAGCCAGCTCGAAGATGAGCAACCCTCTGTCTAAGAAAAGACGCACCTATGGGACCGATAACATGCACAGGCTTTGAGGAAGGGAAATCCTCTAAACCTAAATAGAGAAGAATCCTATGAATAAAATAGGATGAACCAGTGCATGAGAAGAAGATGAACTCCTATACACATCGTTCAGAGAACAAAGGAACAAGTGGGGAAAACTGATAGGAGCATCAGTAACAAGAGCGTACAGAAATACACACCTCTCGAGAGGAATGGTGTGCAGATGAGAAATGGGCCAAAAGCAATGACACGCTATCCTAAAGATAAGATAATGTAGCTCAGAAAGCTCAGCAGTGGTGATCCTAGGATCAGAACCCCACTGGATAGATGACCCAGTGATGTAAGACATGACATCACTCAGAACAGGAGACTCATCGTAGGGATAGACAGGGTGCTGGACCAATGGTACCCCAAGAGCATCAGCCACTACTGTAGGAGTAATGGTGTACTCTACGCCTCGTATCCAACTCTTTACTAAAGTGTTGGAATCATAGATGTGGATCGAGATGTTCGAAAAGAACTCTCGGATCAAGATAGCAGGTGGAGGAGGATCAGAAATATCCACCAAGGGTAACCAGCCCCGACGCTCTATGTTTTCCCTAATGGCAGGATCTAACTCATCTAGAATAACAGATTGCTCAGACCAGATCTTACGCCTAAGATTCAGCTTCTCATAAATTTCCTGGTTTTTCTCACTACGAAATTTCTCTCGGTCAAAAGATGGGGGGGAAGGAGTAGGTGAGGGGATGGACCTACGAGCTCTAGTCTTCCTAGGCATGATGCTAAGAAAAGGACAAAGACACAAGAAAGAGGAAAAAAAAAAAAAAAACCAAGGGCAGACTGCAAATTAGCACAAAAAAATATAGAGCAAAAATCTATATGATGCATGAACAGTTAAAATGGCATGATGAATGTACTAATGCAGTAAACACAGTTCAAAATTAAGTTCAATTGAAGAAAAATGGCTTAAGCATAGAGTTTCTAACAAAAACCCCAAAAAATTTTAAAACCACTTGAAAAATTTTGAAGCACATGGATGAATTAAGCATTACAAAATATAACACATAGATTATAATGCCTAATCACATCCAATCAACAAGCCAATTTCAACAAATTCAACGTAATTGAACAAAATCCCCAATTCGGAACCAAACATAAACCTTAGAAATTTCAATTTCTCACAAAATTCAAAATTGATCAAATTAATCATTCACAATCAAGTTTATAACATGTCCCCATCAAAACCCATTGATCAATTGCACAAAATTTGGCATGAATCATCAAAAATCCCAATTTTAGAAAGGTCCAAAAATTTGAGAATGCATGAAAAATGCAATTAAAACAAAAAATGAGGGGCAAAAGAGACTTACCGGCTAGAGGGAAGAGAAATCTTGCAAAAAATTTGGAAGAAAACGACAAAAAATTCACTGTAGATTCGTGCCAACTCAAAGAGAGAAAAGAAGGTTTGAAAAAGCTTTTGAAAAGAGAATAGATTCAGTAAAAGAACACTATTTGAAAAAGCTGATTCACGACTTTCGATTGATCGAAAATTACTTTCGATCGATCAAGTCACTCAGAAATTTTTAAAAAGAAATTTTAAAATTTTCAATTGATCAAAAAATAGACTGGATCGATCGAAATAGGCAGCAGATCACAGTGTTTTAGGAAAAATTTCAGTTTTGAAAAATCAAACCAATTTTTTGAAAAAATAGCTCCTTAAAGCATTAAAAGCAAAGAAATTCAATGCATGAGTATGAATTGAAATGGAATGCTTTTTCAAAAACCCAAAATTGTAATCCCAATTTCTCCAAAGACTATTTCAGCCAGTTCTTCATTTAATTTCACAGCCAAAAATTATGTTTTGCATAATTCTCAAGATATTTTTAAACTTGGTTGGTCAAACCAAAAACACACATAATAACATGTACAGTGTTTAGCAAAGAGTAACTCGTATAGTGTGTGCCAACTAGCAACAACTTGAGATACACGTAAGGTGATATGCAAATAGAAATCAATCACAAAGTCTACAAAATTCATCACATAGAATTTAAAAGAGACTATCACCTAAAGAGTTACATCATATAACTCCCACATCTCCTAAAACATAAGCTTGCAATCATATAAGTTTCTTGTATTTAGCCTCTTAATTATGTGAATTGGCATCAAGCCTAATAGTACACACCATTTTTAATTAAGTGAATTGGCATTAAACCTAGTAGTACACACCAATTTTAAGCATTAAACAATTAAGTTGAGGTTACATCTTATGTTGTTTTTGTGCATGTGCTACACTTTCTAGAGTACAAAATCTTATGATATGCACTAAGGTGTTCATGATTGGCTAGTGAACAGTGGTGAGATGGTTATTTATACCTTTCTCAAAAGGATCAAGTCCGACAGTCAAACAATATGTGACTTCAAGATCAAGACAAAGTGATAAACACCATAAACATCTTTCCCACACAATATGCACTACAAAGTTCCAACTAGTCAAGTGCAATAAATAAGCTCATCAAACCTAAACAAGGTACATAAAACATGTTATGTGTAACTAAATTGACCAACCTTGTTTTCAAAAACCAAGAAACATAGTGCGTAACATATTTTGCTTTTCTCCTTTTTTTTTTTTTTCTTTTTTTTTATTAAAAGAGAAAACCAATAAATCTTAGAATGAAATGCATGAATGTAATGCAATGCAAGTCCTAGAACAAAGAAAAACACAAAAAACCAAATAACAATGGTCACAAAGGAATGAGCAATGAAGCACAAGGACCATGTCAGAAAAACTCAATTAGGTCGAGTCTTTTGCATCCAAAACCTTTTAAATGCACCATGAGCATTGGAGTTCTTATTCACATTCGCATGATTTCCAACTCCAGGATTGGAATAAAGGTTCAACGCCTTTACCAATTCACCAATGAGTGCCATAGGATCTTGTACTTGAGGCACAGGCACCTTTGGTTTGTTTGCTCTCTTAGCAGCTTGAAGCTTGTAACATTTAGGACTAATGTGTCTAGACTTTCCACAATAGTGACACATCCAAGCAAGTTTACCATGTATCTTGTCCTTAAAATGGGTAGACTCCTTAGGTTTAGACTTTCCTAGATCAATCCTAATCTTCTTAGGAGGTGAAACTTCTACAGATTTGACAACCTCACTCACAGGGAGTTTGACAGTTTCACTCATAATCTCACTCACAGAAGGTTCAGAAGAAGAAGGAGGAACAAAGTTCGTGGAATGTGGTGCAGAATCAATCCTAAACCAAATTTATCAGAAGGATACTTTTGAACATTCAACATTTGATCAAGTTTAGAACTAGCAGATCTAGCAACAAATAAATCATGTTCCAATGTTTTAACTTTATCAAGTAAAAGCAAGTTCTCAGATTTAACATTGTTCAAAAGATCATTAGCATCAAACAGTTTAACAAGCAAATTTTTCTTTTTAAGCTCAAGAGATTCAATTTTCTTCAGGCCAAGTTCAACATTCATAGCATCCTTTGCAGCAATTTTGCAAAGTTTATTGTAGGCCTCTTGAAGATCTGCATCCTCAGAGAGTTCCCATTCAGAAGGGTTCTCTTCAACAGATATACTTTCATTGACTACAGCAGTAGCAGTGAAAGCAATGAAGTTTCCATCATCGTCACATCCAGACTCATCATCAGAAACCTCATTATCATTAAGGGTTACAGCCATAGTTTTATCCTTAGACCTCAAGAATGTAAGACATTCAGATTTCACATGATCATACCCTTGACAGCCAAAACACTGAGCACCCAATGGATTGTTTGAAGATTGACCAACTTTTTCTCTAGGTTTTTCAAAGTTATTAACCTTAGTGGGACCATTCTTCCTAAAGTTTCTAGGTTCAACAGTGTTTGTACCTCTTGCCTCTCTATTGTTATTCCTAAGAAAGTTTTTAAAGTTTTTGGCAAGGTAAGCAATCTCTGTAGCAGAGAGCTCATCATCAAATTCACTACTATCAACATCATCAACTAACTTAAGAGCCATTGATTTGGATTTGTTCACTTTGGGTAGGTCAGACTCATAGGATTGAAGAGATCCTACAAGCTCATCAACAGGGATGGAGTCCACATCCTTGCTCTCAGTTATGGCAGTCACTTTGGGTCTAAAGTCCTCAGTTAAAGATCTAAGAATCTTCCTAACAATTTTAGGTTGATCATAAATTTCACCCAAATTAAAAGCATAATTAACAATGTCATTTAATTTAGCATAGAATTCATCAAAAGATTCATCATCAGACATTCTAATGCTTTCAAATCTAGAAGTCAATTGCTGTAGTTTATTGATCTTAATTGCCTTTGTGCCTTCATGCATAGTTTGGAGGATTTTTCAATCAGTATGAGCAACCTCAACATTAGAGATCCTCTTAAATTCCTCCATAGAAATAGTATTGAAGATGACATTCATAACTTTGTTATTGAAGCCTGCTGCTTCTTTTTCAGAAGTTTGCCACTCACTCACAAGAGTAGTGGGCTTCTGCCATTCGTATTCAACGGAATTCTAAACTCTCTCATCAATGGATTTCATGAATGCTTGAATGCTTTCATCCTTACTTTCCAATAAGCATAGTTATTCCCATCAAAATGAGGAGGACCAACAAGAGAGTGTCCATGCTCCATGACAACCGAGGTCAAGGATCAGCTCAGAGATCAAAAAATCTCTAACAAGAGAGCTACTTGCTCTGATACCACTTGAACGGTTTTAGACCCCTTAAAACACAACCAGATTGAGTAGCCTAGTTAATTAGCCAAGTTGTTACTTAGTCAAATGATGCAATTCTAGGTTAAAACAATCAAACAATCATATCAAGAATATAAAGTAACGGAAAAGTAAATAATACAAGATATGATCACCCAAGAAACCACACGGTAAAAACCTGGGGAGGATTTGACCTAACTATCTTCAAGGTAAACCTGAATCCACTATGTGAAAGAATCGAAGTTCATACAGAAGGACTACAAGCTCCCCGCTTAACTTTTTTAATGCTACCCACCAATAGAACTTACTGACACGACCACGTGCAAGCTCCGAATCTACAGACTCCTACTTTCTTAGATTTTCCAATCAGCTACAAACACCCACGCTTGATATTCTTTAAATTTCAATGGTAGCAACCGAGTTGATCATCAAGATGTTGAAGTAATCTCTACCTTGAAAACCCTAAACTTTGTGTAAATGCAAACTCCTCTAGATCTCACAAGAGATTTACACAAAACAGAAAAGTATGAGTAACAACTCAACTAGAGCAACTCTAAAAACGTGGTTAGGGTTTTTCTTTATATACCTAGGGTAAAAACAGAAAACCCAAAACGTTTAATGAGTTAGGGTTAAGTTGGAATTTTTTGCAGAAAAACATTCTGCTCGAGATTTGATCGATCGAGCATTTCCTTCGATCAATCGAGTCAGGCCGAAATGCACCAATGCATCTTGCAGCCACTCGATTCCAACTTTACATGAAAGATCAACTTTGAGCAAGTCTAAACAAGACTAAATAACCTGTTTTGATTATGGTTTGCCAACAATACAAATTAGAGTTCTAAATACATAAATTCCTAAATCTTTAGAACTTAACAATGACTGATGGCACTTCAATAAGGGAGCATTGTCTTAAGTTGATATGATACTCCAGTCACTACTAGAATCATTTAAGGAATTCAGACATAATTATAATATGAACAAAAAGATTTATTCATTGTCTAAATTAATGAATGAATTGGTGGCGGTGGAAGGCATTCTTGATCCATCTAAGTCGAAAGACATGGGTAAGAAGAATAAGAATAGGGACTTCACCAAGTAAGATGGTAAACAAATTGTCTTAAGGGTTACCAACAAAGGAAAGAAAACCAAAGTAAAGTGTTTCCATTATGTTGAGAAAGGTCATTGGAAGAGGAATTGTCCAAAATTTAGAGTTGATAATAATAAGGGTATGAAAAGTTCATTTGTCCTTGAAATATATTTAGTACATAATCCCCTGGATTCCTGGTGTGTGGATTCAGGTTGTACTAATCATATCTGCAATTCTTTGCAGGGGTTCTAGGAGACTAGAAAACTGAATGAAGGGTAATTGTTTCTTACTTTGGCTGATGGGAGCAAGATTCCAGTTATAGCTATTAGAGTGTTTAATTTAAGCTTTGAATCTAGGGTTTTAATATTGGAAGAATGTTGTATGTACCTAATGTTCATAGGAATTTAATTTCTGCAACTTATTTAGGTAAGCATGGATATTACGTTGTCCTAAAAGACAATGTTGTAGTAAAGAAGGGTAAAGTGTTTATCTATTCTGGCAATATTGTTGATGGTCTTTATATTTTAACTCTTGATAAGCATGAATTATACAATTCTGAATTAGATAATAACTCATGTAAAATCATTAAAGAGAAAGTTTCCTTCTACTAATGATGCATATCTTTGCCACTTGCGTTTGGGTCATATTAATTCAAACAGAATTCAAAGAATGATCAAAGATGGTCTCTTAGAGTCATTGGACTTTGATAAATTTCTAGTTTGTGAATCTTGTTTGGAGGGTAAAATGATCAAACAACCTTTTAATGCAAAAGGTAAAAGAGCCCAAGAGTTGCTTGAATTAGTTCATACGGATGTATGTGGTCTTATGTCAACCTAAGCAGAAGGAGGTTATGAGTACTTCATCACTTTTACTGATGATTACTCAAGATATGGTTATGTATACCTAATGAGAAGGAAGTCTGAAGCCTTTGAAAAGTTCAAAGAGTTTAGGGCTGAAGTTGAGAATCAATTAGGTAAACACATAAAGGCCATTCGATCTGATTATAGTGGCGAATACCTTCTTGGGGATTTCAAGGATTACTTAATTCAAAATGGGATTGTATCCAAATTGACTGCACCTGGATCTTCCCAACAAAATGGTGTAGCAGAGAAAAGGAATATGACTCTTTTAGAAACGATTAGGTCCATGATGAGTTATTAAACTTTACCAGTTTCTTTTTGGGGATATACACTAAAAACTGCAATGCATATTTTAAATTTAGTTCCTTCAAAATCTGTTCCCAACACACCTAAGGAATTGTGGAGTGGGGGCAAGCCTAGTATGAAATATCTCCATATTTGGGGATGTCCAGCACATGTGTTGAAAGGGAAATCCGATAAGTTGGAAGCTAAAACAGAAGTAAGCATGTTTTTAGGGTATTCAAAGGAGACCAATGGTTATTTATTCTATAATGATAAGGATAACAAAGTGTTTGATAGTACCTATGCCAAATTTTTAGAAGTTGATTATGTGAATAATTTTAATCCTAAAAGTAAAATTGTTTTGGATGAATTAGATGAATCTGTAATAAAACAACCAATGAATGAAACTAGAGATGATGTGGTAGTATTAGATACACCACAAGATACTACTTATGAGATGTCTAGTACACAGGTGCCTCGTCGTAGTGGGAGGATTGTTAGGTCACCCATAAGATTTATAGATTTAGGAGAAACTTATGAAGTTATCTCAGAAGAGGCCAAAACTAATCATTACACTTATGAAGAGGCAATGAATTATATAGATGCACATCATTGGGTCAAAGCTATGAAATCTGAATTAGATTCTATGTATTCCAATCAAGTTTAGGATCTTGTAAAGGCGCCTAACGGCATTAAACTTGTTGGTCGCAAATGGGTTTACAAGAAGAAGAAAGGTTTAGATGGAAAGGCTGAAACCTTTAAAACAAGGCTAGTGGCGAAAGGGTATACACAAAAAGAAGGTATTGATTATGAAGAAACCTTTTCACCAGTAGTAATGCTTAAATCTATCAGAATTCTTTTATCCATTGCTACTCATCATGATTATAAGATTTGTAAATGGATGTTAAGACTGCATTTCTAAATGGCAACCATAAAGAAGAAATCTATATGATGCAACTGGAAGGTTTCATAGCAAAGAACCAAGAACATATGATATGAAAGTTGAAAAGGTCCATTTATGGACTTAAGCAAGCATCTAGGTTATGGAACATCAGATTTGATCAAGCAGTCAAGTCATTTGGTTTTGAACAAAATCTTGATGAACCATGTGTGTACAAAAGACATCAAGATAAAGTAGTAATGTTCCTAGTGCTTTATGTTGATGATATTCTACTAATTGGAAATAATGTAGGGGTAATGCCATCAATAAATGTTTGGTTGTCAAGCCAATTTGATATGAAAGACTTGAGTGAGGCTAACTTTATTCTGGGGATCAAGTTTTGGCGAGATCGCAAGAATAAGATGTTAGGCTTGTTACAAGCTAGGTATATAGATAAGGTTCTAGAACGATTTAGCATGCAAAACTCCAAGAAAGGATTACTTCCTTTCAAACATGTAGTTATTCTGTCTGATGACCAAAGGATTAAGACTCTTGAGGAAGAAAATATGATTAGACAAGTTCCTTATGCTTCAGCAATGAGAAGTCTTATGTATGCCATGCTTTGTACTAGACCAGATATCTGTTATTCAGTTGGCATGGTCAGCCAATATCAATCAAATCTAGGACCAAAATATTGGCAAGCTATAAAGCATATTCTTAAGTATCTACGGAGAACGAGAAATTATATGCTTGTTTATCAATGTGAGGATTTGATACCTATTGGCTATACAGATTTAGATTTTCAATCAGATCTTGATTTCAAAAAGTTTACTTCAAGTTGTGTATTCACCTTGGAAGGTAGAGCCATAAGTTGGAGTAGTGTCAAGCAATCTTGTATTTCTGACTCCACCATGGAATCTAAATATGTTGCTGCTTGTGATGTGGAAAAGGAGGCTGTTTGGTTCAAGAAATTCCTTTCTAATCTTGGTGTTATGAGAATGGAGCAAGTTCCTGTTACATCGTTTTCTGACAATATTGGAGTAGATGCATAATCTAAAGATCTAAGGAATCACAAGAAAGGAAAGCACATTGAAAGAAAGTACTACATCATTCGAGCCATTATTGCTCGAGGATAGATAGTTCAAAGATAGATAGTTCAAATATAGATAGATAGTTCAAATAATCTAGCAAATCCCTTTACTAAACCCTTGCCTCAAAGGACCTTTGAGTCACATTTGGAGGGTATGGGAGTTAGATTAGTGCACAATAGTCTTTAGGGTAAGTGGGAGATTGTTAGGATTAATGCCCTTAAATCCTATTGTATGATACTATGTATTACATTATATATGACTCAATGCTGTGATTAATAAAGTAGTTTTATTATTATCTAAAATAATGGTAACATGAATATTTGGATATTATCATATAGTCCATGAGATGCGTAGTATGTGATTTAGTCACAGAAGATATAAGTCATAAGTTCTATAAACTCCGAATTTTAGTTCGTAGTCGGTGATGAAATTAGGCATTTCATTTGCAACGACTATGACCTATCAATTAAGATGATTTGTCTTGATCATGGAAATGGAGACTTCTAGTTGATATATTGATATGTTTTAAGAGTTAAGACATATTGAACTGGACCATTGTGAGATTTATTATTCTCCTAACGACTGTCAAACGAATAATAAATATCACGATTTCTATTTACATGAACTCTTAATCCTGAAAGAATAATGGATCTGATCATGAAGTGTAGATTGTTTTGATATATCAAGAGTAAGATCTAAAGCCACGATAAAAAACTCAGTATGTTGGGCAGCCACATTTAGTGTTGATGGAACATATATTTTCAAGAAGGAATTCATAATCTCTTAACAGAGATATAAAATATTCCCTTGAGATAAGTTTAATGTGTTTGGTTATTCAGAATGTTAGGCCTAACTACTTTAGTAAGGATTTACTAAAGTATATATTTATAAAATTGGATTTCTTAAATAAATGATGAATAACTTAAAGGATTAAACCGGGTACTCAAAGATTAAGATGTAGTAATCTTCAAAGTGACAGTCTACATTCATGACTTTGTATTACTATGAATATTTTATGAAGATGTTGCATGTACAATAAAGTCTTGAGATATAATTTATTTATAAAGCTTAGAGTACAATTATATTTATATGGTGGAATTAAATATAACTAATGATAACTTTGAACTTGTCAAGAGTTGACAGAAAAGCCTAAGGCCCATTAGAGCTAAAGTCTTATTTGTTCTCTTTTGGTCCCACTCCGAGCCACACACAAAAGCCTAATTGGAATCACCCAAGAGGTTAGACCAAGTAGATAATTAGTTATAAGGAAAGAAACATACAGAATTTTGTAAGAAAATGAAATGCTTTGTATGTAAGTGTTGAACGCTCTCTTATTCTCCCTTGAACGTACACATATAAACTAATTGAGAGACCACACTTCTTGGGCACAAATGGAATTGGAGTGAAGATTAAGAGTGTTCCTAAGTACTTCTAATCTTTGGTTTTGAATTTCACCGCACCAAGGTACATTATCTTGTTCTTATATTCTGAAATTTACGTAGTGCATGTTATCAATTACGAATGAAGTAGATCCATTAATTTTTCGCTACGTATGTTTTTTATGTGATACAAACTATGTTTTCCAACACTATTGGCATGTCTTTGCTTGCTTGCTTCAATGCTTTCTACTTGTGTTAGCCTCTCTAGTTCTAGGTTTTGCCATGTTTGGCGCCCTCTGTGGGCTTGACCTTGTGTGGTTACATCCACCGCACGTGAGACCTTGTTCGAATGAAACGATTTGGGAGGCATCTCTGGATGCTGGGTTACTCCGTGCGTGCCCTTCCTTTTTCTGCTCCACGGACGTTATGCTTACCATGCTTTTTTTTGCCACCCGTTGGCTCTTTATGCATCTTTACACGCTTACTTACATGTTCATGCATGAGTCCTGCTTGCTAGTGTATCGTCCATACTTCAACACAATGAAGTCATGGACATCCGATCCAAACCTACATTTGTCCCCCAGCGGACACCATATTTTGTTTGCCTTTTTTCTTGTTTGTTTGCCTTCTAGTTCGCTTGCTTATCTTGTTACTTGTCATGTCTCCTACCACATACTTTGCTTGTATGCTTGTTTGCTTTATACCCATTGCGCATTATCTACGCATCTCTTTCTTTCCATTACTTATCTGCTGATTTCTTGTCTTTGCCTTTGCATGTACACACATGGAGTGAGAATGCTTGGAGTTAGGGAATGGTTTCCCAGGCGCAAGCAAAAGGAGCACAAATGTAAACATGTACATATGAGCCAAAAGGCTATGTTTAGTAGATTTAGGGGTCTAGCCTCTCCCATTTGGTTATGTACTCTTTTAAGCCCTCTTCCTTCCTCCCCCCCCCCCCCCTTTTTCTCTCTTAGATGGGTTATATTTGGTATATCATGCCATGTACCATTCATCCTCATCTCTAGAGTATGGCAACCCCTATTTACTTTATTGCACCTATATTTTAGTCCATGCTCTAGGGATGTAGGCATTTACTTTCCCGCTCTGTGTGCTTGCATTGTGCATGATGTATGTATATATATTCCTGCTCCCCTCTTTTGGTGTGCTTGTCACAGTCCATGTCACCTAAGGCAAAACAATGCCTAATTTTTGCCATGAAAGTAAGGTGACATGTCACCAGATTTTCACAGTAGAAATCTGGTACTTTACCTAAATGTCTTAGAAAAGCATAGATTAGGACCACACCCATTCAAAAGCCAAACCTCAAAGATCCCCCCTATGCATGCAAAGCCTCGAAGCTTTGCGCAAACCACACCATCATCAAGATGGCCTCCAACGGGCCTCGCGCATGTGGGAGCATTGCCACAGGGTGGTTGAACGAAGGCCCGACAGTAGTTTTCCAGCCGTTCGCGACTCGGGCATCAACAAACTGACAAATTCACTGGGGATCGATGAGAGGTTAACCTTTAGAGCTTTTGATAAAACCATTATAGCTGTATTTCAAACCAAAATGGGTCAGGACAAGCCAGGAAGGAGAGAAAAAGAAATTCTCGATCCGGACCGTTTCTACCCATCCCAAACAAGAGAATTCCGAAAAAAAATAGCAAAAAAATTCAAAAAATTAAAAACCATCACTCTGGCTTTATTTCAAGGCAAAACGAATTGGGACAGGCCAAGAAAGAGAGAAAAAGATATTCTCGATCCAGACTGTCTCTACCTAACCCAAACTAGAGAATTTAGAAAAAAAATAGCAAAAAAATTCAAAAAATTAAAAACATCATTCTGGCTTCAAGCCAAAATGGGTCGGGACAGGCCAAGAAAAAGATAAAACGAAATTCTCGATCCGGACCGTTTCTACTCGACCCAAACTAGAGAATTCCGAAAAAAATAGCAAAAAATTTCAAAAAATTAAAAAACATCATGATGGCATTATTTCAAACCAAAACAAGTCAGGACAGGCTAAGAAAGAGAGAAAAACAAATTCTCGATCTAGACCGTTTCAACCCGACCAAAACTAGAAAATTCTAAAAAAATAGCGAAAAATTCAACAAATAAAAAAACATCAATCTAGCATTATTTCAACCCAAAACAAGTCGGTACAAGCCAAGAAAGAGAGAAAAAGAAATTCTTGATCCGGATCATTTCTACCTAATCCAAACTAGAGAATTCCGAAAAAAATAGCAAAAAAATTCAAAAAAAAAAAATCATTCTACCTTTATTTCAATCCAAAATGCATTGGGACAGGCCAAGTAAGAGAGAAAAAGAAATTCTCGATCCGGACCGTTTTTACTCGACCCAAACTAGAGAAGTGCAAAAAAAATTCAAAAAATTAACAAATATCAATTTGGCATTATTTCAAGCCAAAACGGGTCGGCACAGGCCAAGTAAGATAGAAAAAGAAATTCTCAATCCAGACCGTTTCTACTCGACCTAAACTAGAGAATTTCGAAAAAAAAATAGCAAAAAAATTCAACAAATTGAAAAACTTCATTCAGACTTTATTTCAAACCAAAACGAGTCGGGAGAGGCCAAGAAAGAGAAAAAAAAAATTTATTCATCCGAACCGTTTCTACCCGACCCAAACTAGAGAATTCCAAAAAAAAAATAGCAAAAAATTTCAAAAAATTAAAAAAAACATCATTCTACCTTTATTTCAATCCAAAATAGGTCTGAATAGGCCAAGAAAGAGAAAAAAAAAGAAATTCTCAATCCGGACCATTTCTACCCACCCCAAAATAAAGAATTCTGAAAAAAATTGGAAAAAAATTAAAAAATATCATTCCGGCCATATTTCAAGCCAAAACGGGTTGGGACAGGCCAAGAAAGACAGAAAAAGAAATTCTCAATCTCGACAGTTTCTATTCGAACCAAATTAGAGAATTCTGAAAAAAATAGCAAAAAAATTCAAAAAATAAAAAAATATCATTCTGGCTGTATTTCTAGCCAAAATGAGTTGGGACAAGCTAAGAAAGAGAGAAAAAGAAATTCTCGATCCGGACTGTCTCTACTCGACCCAAATCAGAGAATTCTGAAAAAAAATAGCAAAAAAAATTCAAAACAATCATTCTGGCTTTATTTCAAGCCAAAAAAACGTAAGGAGAGGCCATGAAAGAGAGAAAGAAATTCTCGATCCGGACCGTTTCTACTCGACTCAAACTAGAGAATTCTGGAAAAAAAAAAAAAAACAAAAAAATTTAAAAAACATCATTCTGGCTTTATTTCAAACCAAAACGGGTCGGCACAGGCCAAATAAGATAGAAAAATAAATTCTAAATTCAGACCGTTTCTACTCGACCTAAACTAGAGAATTTNCCTTTTTCTCTCTTAGATGGGTTATATTTGGTATATCATGCCATGTACCATTCATCCTCATCTCTAGAGTATGGCAACCCCTATTTACTTTATTGCACCTATATTTTAGTCCATGCTCTAGGGATGTAGGCATTTACTTTCCCGCTCTGTGTCTTGCATTGTGCATGATGTATGTATATATATTCCTGCTCCCCTCTTTTGGTGTGCTTGTCACAGTCCATGTCACCTAAGGCAAAACAATGCCTAATTTTTGCCATGAAAGTAAGGTGACATGTCACCAGATTTTCACAGTAGAAATCTGGTACTTTACCTAAATGTCTTAGAAAAGCATAGATTAGGACCACACCCATTCAAAAGCCAAACCTCAAAGATCCCCCTATGCATGCAAAGCCTCGAAGCTTTGCGCAAACCACACCATCATCAAGATGGCCTCCAACGGGCCTCGCGCATGTGGGAGCATTGCCACAGGGTGGTTGAACGAAGGCCCGACAGTAGTTTTCCAGCCGTTCGCGACTCGGGCATCAACAAACTGACAAATTCACTGGGGATCGATGAGAGGTTAACCTTTAGAGCTTTTGATAAAACCATTATAGCTGTATTTCAAACCAAAATGGGTCAGGACAAGCCAGGAAGGAGAGAAAAAGAAATTCTCGATCCGGACCGTTTCTACCCATCCCAAACAAGAGAATTCCGAAAAAAATAGCAAAAAAATTCAAAAAATTAAAAACCATCACTCTGGCTTTATTTCAAGGCAAAACGAATTGGGACAGGCCAAGAAAGAGAGAAAAAGATATTCTCGATCCAGACTGTCTCTACCTAACCCAAACTAGAGAATTTAGAAAAAAAATAGCAAAAAAATTCAAAAAATTAAAAACATCATTCTGGCTTCAAGCCAAAATGGGTCGGGACAGGCCAAGAAAAAGATAAAACGAAATTCTCGATCCGGACCGTTTCTACTCGACCCAAACTAGAGAATTCCGAAAAAAATAGCAAAAAATTTCAAAAAATTAAAAAACATCATGATGGCATTATTTCAAACCAAAACAAGTCAGGACAGGCTAAGAAAGAGAGAAAAACAAATTCTCGATCTAGACCGTTTCAACCCGACCAAAACTAGAAAATTCTAAAAAAATAGCGAAAAATTCAACAAATAAAAAACATCAATCTAGCATTATTTCAACCCAAAACAAGTCGGTACAAGCCAAGAAAGAGAGAAAAAGAAATTCTTGATCCGGATCATTTCTACCTAATCCAAACTAGAGAATTCCGAAAAAAATAGCAAAAAATTCAAAAAAAAAAAAATCATTCTACCTTTATTTCAATCCAAAATGCATTGGGACAGGCCAAGTAAGAGAGAAAAAGAAATTCTCGATCCGGACCGTTTTTACTCGACCCAAACTAGAGAAGTGCAAAAAAAATTCAAAAAATTAACAAATATCAATTTGGCATTATTTCAAGCCAAAACGGGTCGGCACAGGCCAAGTAAGATAGAAAAAGAAATTCTCAATCCAGACCGTTTCTACTCGACCTAAACTAGAGAATTTCGAAAAAAAAATAGCAAAAAAATTCAACAAATTGAAAAACTTCATTCAGACTTTTATTCAAACCAAAACGAGTCGGGAGAGGCCAAAAGAGAAAAAAAAAATTTATTCATCCGAACCGTTTCTACCCGACCCAAAATACTAACTTACTGACTTTTTTTTTTTTTTTAATTGAATATGATTTGAAAATTAGGTAGAGTAACGAAAAATAATAATAAATAAAATTTGGTAGAGAAGTTTCCACCCAAAGTCTATGGCACTGGTCGCATTATTATTATTATCTAACTAAGAATATTAGTGGGCCATGCCGACGATAATTCTTGACAATTGGATCCAATGGTTCATATAGCACAAAAATTCCATTAGAAAAAAAAAAAGACAATTAACCATTGAATTATAAGTCGAGTACTTGACCAGTTGAACTAGTATCAATTCTTTTAGTTTTTAGTTTACCCCAAAAAAGAAAAAGAAAAAGAAAAATCTCTTAGTTTTAAGACTCTAATAGTTATAAAGACTGATCAAAAGGATGATTGAATACAAGTATATAACTAACATGGATGTCAAAATCAAATTCAAAAGAAGTATGACAAAGATTAATTTTTTTGAATTTTTGGACTTCTCTACATGCAAGTCTTTGAAAACCCCATTAATTGATGAGTAATTCATAATTGGATTTTATTTATTTATTTATATTTTTTGATGGGAACATAATTGGTTTATTTAGGATATTCTTGCATGCTTGGAAACTACAACAGTGTGTCCAAAATGGAGTATTAATTTTAAGACTAAAATACAAAACATACAAATTTTACCACTTTTCACTTCAGTTCTCTAAGTTTGCATTCTATTATTTTAGTCGTTTAAATTTCAATTTTTTTCAATTCAACTTTCGAAATTTGCATTCTGAGTTTTGCATTAATTAATGGGTAATTCATAATTGGTTTTATTAATTTATTAATTATTTTTTGATGGGAACATATTAATTATTTTAGTCGTCTACAATAATTTATTAATTATTTTTCACTTCAGTTCTCTAAGTTTGCATTCTGTTATTTTAGTCGTCTAAATTTTAATTTTTTTCAATTCAACTTTTGAAATTTGCATTCTAAGTTTTGCATTAATTAATGGGTAATTCATAATTGGTTTTATTAATTTATTAATTATTTTTTGATGGGAACATATTAATTATTTTAGTCGTCTAAAAATAATTTATTAATTATTTTTCACTTTAGTTCTCTAAGTTGGCATTCTGTTATTTTAGTCGTCTAAATTTCAATTTTTTTCAATTCAACTTTCGAAATTTGCATTCTGAGTTTTGCATTAATTAATGGGTAATTCAAATTGGTTTTATTAATTTATTAATTATTTTTTGATGGGAACATAATTGGTTTGTTTATGATATTCTCGCATGCTTGGAAACTGCGACAGTGTGTCCAAAATGGAGTGTATTTATTTTTAATATAAGTTACAATTAATACATCATATGTGCATGTGGTTGAAGTTTGAACATCCAACCAGCTTACAAAACAAGTACATGACCAATTCAAAGATATCAACATCTTACATAAATATAAATACATATAAGGCCCAGTCAAAGGTATGACATTTTCTCAGATTCAAAGGTCTCTGCTTGACATTGTTGATGTGTTATAGATATCATCTTTAGTCAGCTTTGGTTGTATATTTAGAGAAGGGGACCCATTACAATTTACAAATATACAGCACTGCTTGATATAAAATCTGGGTCACACATCTGTATCAATGTGACGATATGGGTCTTACATTGTGAATTGTTTTTAAGTGAGATACAGACAAATCTTTTTATGCATTTTAAACACGTGTGTACCTTCTTTCTTTTTTTGAGAAACAAACGTGAGTACCTTCTTAAATGAGAGAAATGAGAACACAATCTCTGTTTGCTTACCTCACCGACCACTTACAGCTTTTTCTCATGTGGTATTTGAGAAAATTAATTATTTCACTACTCCACGATTAATATGCATTAATAAGAAACTCCTAAGTCCTAAGCAAGGATTACTTGTAGTTTAAGAATTGAGAAAATATATATATATATATATATCTATGCGTGTTTGTTCTTGACCATATCTACATTCTACACACCATTATAGCTAATTGTTTTATTGAGAACACGTGAAGGCGAGTCCTATATACAAAGACCAAAGAAAAAAGAATGATCCAAGAACGATTAAGTTGACCAAATTTGGAATAGGCGTTGATCGATGCACTACAAATTAAAATTTAATATTGGTACTGTTCAAGAAGGTCTTGTAATTGTTGTTTGTTTGGTACCTGTAGGAAAAGTCATTTTGTTTGACTTCTAGTAAGTGTTAGATACCAAAAAGGAAGCACAAGGCATTCCATTGGATGAAAACGGAGGTCACAAGTCAAAAGGTTCGAAATATATATTAGAGTTGGAAGAGTTCGATCCATATAATAGAATTTCAAACCTAGAGTTTTAGAGCCCGTTTGGTTTGTGTTTTCAAACAACATTTTTTAGTTTTTAAACAGCATTTCACGCATTTCAATACACTTTTTCACCCACACGTATTTCAAAAAACTACAAACAACAATTTTCAAACTACCCTACCAAACGCCCCCTTAGGCTTTTAGCAAGAGTTTCGAAATATAAAATATTTTAGAATTTTAGATTTATAAAACATGAATACTTAATTGTTGAGCTTTAAAAGCTCAAATTTGCAACTTTAACCTTGAAATATTTTAAAGCCCTAAAAGTGCCTTAGTGGCTGGACACGCCTATCAATATAGATTTTTTTTTTTTGGCCTAGTGATCATCCAACAAGCCCTGCCTAGTTACAAATGCAGTTTTTCCCTGATCTTCCTTATTCACGAGAATCTAGTTATAACCTGAAAAGGCATCCATAAAGGTTAGTAGTTCATGTCCAGTTGTTGAATCAACGAGCTAGTCAATTTTGGGAAGAGGAAAACTGTCTTTCGAGCATGAATTATTTAAATCTGTGAAATCCACACACATCCTTCATTTTCTGTTGAACTTCTTCACCATGACTACATCGGCAAGCCATTCAGGGTAGTAAACCTCTCAAATAAATCCTGTAGTTAGGAGCTTCTCTACTTCTTCCATGACCATTTTGTTTCACTCTGGGGCAAATACTCGTCACCTTTGTTGGATAGACTTCTTTGTTGGTTTGACATTGAGACGATGCTCTATCACACCACCATCAATTCCTAGCATATCTTCATGGCTCCATGCAAAGCCATCTAGGTTCCTTTTCATAAACTTCACCATTTCCTCTTTCAAGGATGATTGAAGCTCCTTTCCTACCTTGGTAGTTTTTGAAGGATCACCTTTTACCAACTCCACATTCTCTACCTCTTCAATAGGCTTTGTCCGCTCTTCCTCCACTATACAAGTGTAGTTTTCTTTGGATGCTAATACTCCTTATTAACATTCCCTGGCTAAGAGTTGATCTCCACAAATTTCTTCAATCCCTTAAGGGGTCGAAAATTTCTCCTTTAGGCAGTATGTAGAAGTTGCAGCCTTAAGACAATTAAGAGTTAGTCGTCCAAGAGTCACATTGTAAGATGAAGGGTAATCAATGATTAGAAACTCTACCTCCTTTGTTACCTGTGCTGGATAACTCCCTGTTATGATCGAGAGGGAAATGATGCCATTTGGGAATACACGATCCCCACTAAAACTTACTAGAAGAGATCCAAAAGGTCAGAGTCGTTTTGGATCCAACTTCATTTGCTGGTATGCTCTCATGTAAATTACATCTGCTGAGCTTCCATTGCCTACCAAGACCCTCTTGGTATTGTACCCTTCAATTGTTAGTGTAAGGTTGACTTTATTCAATCATGTGTTGGCTTTATTCCGTGCCAAATTTCTTGTAATTTAGCAATTAGATACCTTGTATTTAGATGGGAATCATGTAAGGGTAGTGTGTGAGAGAGTGTGAAGAAATCTTAAGAATTGTGTAATTCAAGGGAGTCTCACGACTGGATCTCGCGACTTACAAGTCGCAGGAATGGCACACGTGAGAAGCATGCAAGGGGAGCTGAAGGGTCACGCCAGCTAGAGCACTACAAGACAAAACTTCCAATCTGGCCAGGCAGTTAGCTCGCGACTCAAACTCATGACTTGTTCCAGTTGCGAGGTTGAGTCTCCAAAATGCCCTATTTGGTTGAAATTGACCTTTCGCATTCCTCATACACCCTACTATAAATACCCTTATACCTATAAAATCTGGAGAGCTTCTAAAGAGAATTTTGAGAGACAAACCCTAGAGAAAAACATGATTGGCTCATCCACAATCTTTATCCTTTGATTCTCTAAATTCCTCTACTCTCACCCTCTCCATTGATATATCCTTTAGAGGTACATTTAGCCAAATTCTTATCTCACCATACCTATATCCTTGAGGGGGTATTTTTGAACATGGAAATAGTTCAGAAGGGACCAATTTCATTTTGGTTGATGTAATGGGCTATTGCGAGATCTAGTAAATTAGAAAAGACAATGTTCGGCGTAACCCTGTTAGAGCAAGAAGGTTGGAGGGCTTAGGTGCATTGGGTAGATTAGGCTTGGAAGGTCTTCTGCTATTCATGTATCCCAACTTTATTCTTTAGTGGATTGTTGATCGCTGGAAGGGTAGCAGAGAGGAATTTAGAGTGTTATCTTTCTTCCCTTTCTCTTTACCTTTTAATTACTACTGTGTTGGTTATTAATTATGGTTTAGAGTGTGTTACCAATTTGGTTATAGCTTATATTTCATTTCCCGCACATATATTGTTTGACTATAAGCTGTGTTTGTAATTTTATATTTGGGGATCTAAACGTTCATAGGTGTTTTACACACTATTTGAACTTTCAGTTAGCATGATAACAAGCAGGTCATCATGTGCTCAAGAGAGAAAATGATGTCTTCATCTCCTGAGCTTCGATGCTTTGCTACTGAATGCTTTACATGAACGCTATTGACTTGCCTTTGAAGTGCCTTTCTCAAGGATCTATACGATCCTTCTTGTGACTGGCCCACTAGTGATCACCCTTATTTCACCTATGGCTTGTTTAGGACATTCCCAATTATCTTCTTTGTGGTCGTCATTAGACTTTTCTTCCATCCTGGGGTGGGACTAATAGTCTTTCTTGAAAAAATTTTGAAGTTTCCCTCTTTGAATTAATTTCTCAATTTGTTCCTCCAAATCACAACACTCGTTAGTGTAATGGCCATGATCCTTGTGGAAGCAATAGTACTTCTTTGGATCTCTCCGTTTAGAGGATGAACTCAACGGTTTAGGCCATTTCAAAGTGGGATTATCTTTTATCTACATTAAAATTTTGTCTATAGGCATTAGTAAAGGAATAAAATTCAATTCTTTCTTCGATGATGCTTCTGGACTACTCTTGCTGGCCTTGGTGTCAGAAGAATTATCTTTGCGATCTTTCTTCTTGCGCTGCAAATTAGCATTTTCATCTTTCTTTCGTTTGCCCACCAACCCCTTCACAATTAATGCATCTTCTCCATTCATATACTTCTGAGCTTTGAACAATAAATCTATCATTGAAGTTGATGGAGTCTTTCCCAATGAGAATATGAGATCAAGATTATTCAACCCTACTTGGAAGGTCGTCATTATCACCTGGTCATTAGCCTTGTCAATCTCCAACACCACTTTGTTGAAGCGTTTCACATACTCCCTTAAGGTTTCCCTCTTTTGCTGCTTTATAGTCAGCAGATATGAAGTGGGCCTTTTATGCTGTTGGCCTTTAATAAAATTTTAGACAGAAGAGTCACTCAACTGTTCAAAGTTTGCAATTGATGACGCGGGCAGTTTACTGAACCATACCCTTGCAGCTCCACTAAGGGTGGCTAGGAAAGATCTACAGATCATTTGGGGTTTGTTGGAGGTTCAATGTTGTCTTGAATGCCCCTATGTGATTTAGAGGATCTTTAGTACCACCATAGATCTCCAGCTATGGAAGGCAGAATTTGGGAGGTAGGGGACACTCCAAAACACTGGCAATGAAGGGTGAGTTCGTCCTTTAGATCCTGTCGTCAAGGTTCATAGTCGTTTTCCCTTTCATGGAATTTTTCATTTCATCTAACTCCTTTCTCATACTTCTCATCATCTAATCATTGCATAGGTCAACTGTGCAGTATGCTCAGAAATGTCTCTCCTGCTATTTTCTGGGCTTTTGGCTTTGTCATCGTTATTGTTACGGTTACGCTATGACTAGGACGTATTAGTGCCCTTTGGATGTACTTGCCATTTCAAATCTTCATTTTGCTTCATCAGCTCCTGCAAGTTGGTTGTCAGTGCTTGAATTTGTTAGGCCATTACCACTGGATCTGGCGGTGCAGTCGTAGTTGAGTCCATGGGCTTCGAGGAACTTTATCGATAAAGATATGATGGTTTGTTGAATTGTAGCTCATTGATTCCCACAAATGGTGCCAAACTAATAAAACAAGAAATTTCCTTGTCAGTATGTTCCTCATCAGAACTGTTGGTCGATGGATGCTCCTGTTTAAGAGAAAACACCAGATAATGAAAGACACTAGTTTAGGGCTTGCCAAGGACCCTCGATGCTTAAGTTAGCTTAAAATTCTTTAGGAATCAACAATTTGTAGAGTAATTTTTGCATATCGTAGAATCATGTGTACTTACTTGTTCCATTTGGCTTTATATAGCCTATTCGTAAGTAAATGCATAGCCTGTTGGCTTTCTCTTGTGTTGCACCTAAGCTGGAGATTAAATGGCTTAGTTATGGTCATTTAATCCTATCACTTAATGTTTGTAATGGTCATGCAATGGTTAGAAGAGGATGTTTGTAACGGCTCCATATCCGTTCCTCATTTGCCATTAAATGCAGAGTTTATTCTGACGTTAATGTGCTTATAGTCATCCATACTAATGATGCCCCCTTGTGTGGACAATCATTATCTGGACAACCATTTATCACTACTCGTCAAATATAATATTTTAATAGAACTTAAGTATACCATTGCTAATACCCACTTTTTCACAACTTGGCCTACTAGCAGAAGAAGCCCAACAATATGAAGAAAATAGGAAAAGAAAATAATAAAGTAAGGCCAGCAAACTAGAATGGCAGGAATAAAGGTCAGCATGCCCACAAGAATAATAAGAGGTAAAGAAGAAATAAATGTGCCGAAGAAGCCCAAGTAACAAAGTAGTAAACTCATAGGAACAATAAGAGGTAAAGAAGAAGTAAATGAGCCAGGGAAGCCTAAGAAATGAGTTAGTAAATTCATTGGGTTGGCTTAAAAGCAAATAAGCCCAAAGGATTTAGCAAAAGCCCATGGGAGTAAAAGAGGTCAAGAAGAAGTAAATGGGCTAAGGAAGCCCGAGGAATGAGATAGGTTGGCATAGTAGGAATGCTGGCCGGTAAGGCCTAAAGGAGATAAGGATGTGGAAAATGGGCTGACATGGTAGGAATGTTGGCCAATAAAGCCCAAAAGAGATAAAGATGTGGAAAGTGGATTGGCATAGCAGAAACATCAACCACGTAAGCCCACAAGTAACAAGAAAATAAAAGAGAGGTAATGATATAGTAGGAGCAATATAGTGTCATGGCAAGATCCCCAGCCAATAAGCCCATGGACGCAAAAAAGAGGATGGACTAAGCAGGAAGTAGAGGGCCTGTACCCAAGCAATGCCCAGTCTAAAGAAAAGATGGAAGACAGAGAACGTGAGCCCAAAGGCGCATGTGTCTTTCACGCTGCAAGAGTTTAACACCTACCAGAACGCACAACAGAATTAGATAGACAAAGAGGCAATAGTATAGGCATGAAGGTCAGAAAAGTAATGGATTCAAATGAAAGTAAAGCATGCACACTAGGCCCAAGCACCACCTACTTGTACCCAGCCAATACATAGGAGGTGGGCCACGAGTCAAGGGTATGAGAGGGCTTAGTTTGGTGGTGGGGAGAAAGAGAGAGTCTATTTTAGGGTTCCTGCTCAAACATCTTTGGGGGAGAAATGTCCTGCTAGGATGGAATCTCACCCCAAAGAAGTAAATATGAGCTAGAACCACTAGATGCATGCCATAGAGGTAGGTGAGGGAGAGGATTAACCCTTATCTAGATGAGAGTAGTGAAAACAAAGCGAGGTAAGAGACAAGACTAGCCATTTTTGTCTGGGATTAAGGTGTGGTGCAACCAATACAGTGTAATGGTAGTGGCTAGGTAGTCAGCAAGCTAGTGGGCATTCTTGGAAGGATGCCCACAACAAGCCAAAAGTGGTTGAGGGGTAAAAATAGTAAACCCTACCATGGCAGACAGTATAAAAGGCAATAGTTGTGAACAGTGAAAAAACGAAAAAAAGAACCATGACAAGAAATAGAGATAGAACATGGAAGAAAATGAGGGAAAAGAAAAAGAACACAAAAATTAGGGAACCATGAGTAATAGGAATAGAGGCATGCATCAATAAGCTATCCATTTCTCTCCCTCTTGATAGACCCACTCTTTGAGAAGTTAAGAATCAAAGTTTAAGCCATCTAGGTCATTTTTCCAAAGTGTGTAATCTCTATGGCAGAAGCCTTCTCTAAGGTTACCCACATTGGAGATTGGCTCCCTTTTTGGACTTGTGTTTGCTAAAAAACTAAGCCCATTTCTTTGGTAGATGAGCTTTGCCTTTTTCTATTAATGAATGATTAATCTGTTATCTTATTGTTTACTACAATCTTGTTGTTCATGGTTGTATTATTCTACCATAATCTTGATTAGATTCCTTGGTTTTGTTATTTAGTATTATTTTTAAAATGTTATAGTTATCCTGCCATGCTATATTTTTTATTGTAATGTCTATAACAGTTATTCTTGCCATGAGCACGCCGTACACTTAAAACTCTAGCCAAGGCATGTCTATAATAGGTTGGCCCAACTTGCGCATAAGTTGGCCTTAGGTGTGTTTTACTTAGGCTAGTCCCAACTCTCCTACCTCAGAATTATGGGTCGTGGTACAACAGGAGAAATCAAAGCCCAACAACACAAAAGGCCCACCAAAACCATGAAACAAAATCAATAAAGAGTTAAAATTTTATAACTATGACTATTCTATAAATAAATTAAATTACCTTCAAATTCATATAACCTAATCTTAGTGCACAATGTAGCTTCCATGTTCTTAGGCAAAAGACGAGACCTATATGGAGTAAGAATTTTTTTCCCCCCCTAGTGCTAAAACTTGATTTAGAAAGAGAGAACTTTCATCTTTGGATTTTGCTTTTTGCTAAGTCCGAGCTCTCCTAAATATAAGTCCAATTGAGATTTATTATTATTATTTATTTTGTCACTACAAAAACTTTCATAATACTCAAATTCCTAATCATTTTAAAAAATTGCAATTAAAAAATGCCTCAAAATTTCATGTTTCATCATTAGAAAACATACCACAACATATACCAAACAAAATGCAATTTCCACCCACCTTCTTCCATATCTTCATCATGATCATCTCTATCACCATTGCTAGAACTCCCACACACAAGATGAAACATTTGTAGTGGCCATAGTCTTGGGGCATTCATATTTTGAAAAAAAAAAAATTATACAATTGTGTTTTCATGCACTCTACCTTCATTTCAGCAATATGTTCAACTAGCTCTATCTTCTTAAAAATATAGTCCACAAAATCTAACTTATACCTTGGATCAAGAAAAATAGCGCACCACTTATAACAATCCCAATATTTGTCAAATTTACCTTTCATTTGATGTGCCATGATAAAAGAATCTTGACTCTCAATTTCCTCAAGTAAAAGAATTTAAATTTGAGATACTCCATGAAAATATATAAATTCGTTGTGGGGTAACAAGTTCCAAAAAATAAAGTTGTAAAGTCATTGAAAGGTTTTCAAAACCGAACCATCCTTTCGACTCTATTCCATTTACCCTTTAATTGGCAATGCTTGAAATTAACATATTCCTTTGCTAAATGGTTCAACACAGTGATATCTCACGACATTATCAAACATTTCATATGTTGCATCCCATCTTGTAGTCAAATCTAAATGTAAACCCTTTATTCTCTTCACATCAAGTATCTTGGCACATTCATCAAATATGTACATTCTACTCTGATCCTTTAATATATTTCATAGTTTCCCTAGTCTTAATCACCAAGCGATCTATTACTTTCAATACTTCTTAAATAATAAGATTCAATATTTTAAAGGATTAGAGAGTGGAATGTGTAGATTTGATGAATGTCTCAAGATACTTGGTGTGAAGAGAACAAATTGTTTATGTCTAGATGTGACTATGAGGTGGAATACAACATATGATATGTTTGATATTTCTATGACATATCGTTGTGTTGAACCATTAGGCAAATGAAGATGCTAATTTCAAGAATTTTCCATCAAAGAGTAAATGGAATAGAGTTGAAATGATGACTTGGTTTTGGAAACATTTCAATGAAATTACAACCTTATTTTTTAGAACCTATTGTTAGGGCTTATGCCCTAAAATCCAATTTATTGGCATTTTATAAATAATTAAATTGTTTAATTATATGAGACTATTTGTAACTGAACTAACTGTAAATCACAAGTTTCTTGTAAACTCAAAAATATAGTTCGTAGTTGGTGATGACATTGGGCGTTTCATCAGTGAAGACTATAACATGTCAACTAAGATGGTTTGTCTTGATCATGGAAGTGGGGACTTTTAATTGATGTGTTGATGTGTCTTAAGTGTGTAAGACACATTGAATTAGACCACTGTGAGATTAATTATTCAATTAACAACTATCACTTGAATAATAAATCTCACGACTTCTATTTTCAGAGACTCTTAATCCTGAAAGGATAATGAATCCGATCATGAAATGTAGGTTACTTTGATATATCAGGAGTGAAATCTAATTTAACGGTCAAACCTTCAGTATATTGGGTAATCACATGTAGTGTTAAGGGAACACATATTCTTAAGATGGAATCCATAACCTCTTTCTATAAAGACATGAAATATCCCCTTGAAATAAGTTTAATAGAAACTGGTTATTCAAGGCTGGCCACTTTAGTAAAGAGTTACTAAAGTTTATATTTAATGAAATTAGATTTCATAAATATGAATAACCAAAAGATCAAACTGTGGACTCAAGGAATAAAATAGTTGTACACAAAGTGACAATTTAATATGACTTTGTTCACTATGAATATTTCATGGAAGGGTCAAATGATATCATATTAAAGTCTTAGGATATAATTTATTAATAAGGCTTAGAGTGCAATTACATTTCCATAGTGGTACTTGTTATATAATTAATGGTAACTTTGGGCTTGTCAAGAGTTGACAGATAATCCCGAAGCCCATTGGAGCTAGAGCCTTATCCTTTTGGTCCCATTCCAAGCCACACACTAAAGCCCACTTGGGCTGACCCAAATGGCTAACCTAATTAGATAATAAGTTAATTATTTAATAAGAGTTATTAAATAAAGTAACTGCCTAGGCAGTTAAAATGTATGTATGATTAAAAGAAGAGAAAAATAGTTTTTCCTACAGTATCTTTTGAATGCACTTTTCTTTTGGAAAATCAACGTACTTAATAATTGATTGAGAGACCACTCATCTTAGGCATTATGTTGAATTGGGATGATGATTAAAGGTCTTTTGAAGTCTTGTTTTTGAATTTTTCTGCATCAAGTTATGCTTTCTCTTTTATGTTCTAGGGTTCAAGGTTATATGTTATTTCTCATGAATGAAGTAGATCCTTGTGTTGCTTTCGCTACGTGTTTTGTATGAGATGCAAAACCAATTTTTCCAACACCTATTACCCCACAACGAATTTATATTTTCTTGGATTATCTCAAATTGAATTGCTCTTACTTAAGGAAATGGAGAGTCAAGATTCATTTATCAGTAATATGGCATAAAAGATGAAAGGCAAATTTGACAAATATTGGAATTGTTATAGCATAGTGCTAGCTTGTGCTACTGTCCTTGATCCAAGGTATAAGTTAGATTTTGCGGACTATACTTTCAAGAAGATAGAGCCATTTAAATAGATTGATGTGAACACATTGTGGAGCTCGTTCAAACAAAATTGTACAAATTTTTTATAAAATATGAAAGCCCAAGCCTATAGCTATTATAGATGTTTTATCTTGTGTTAGGAGTTCTAGTTGTAGTCATATAGATGATTATGATGAAAAAATGAAATATGTTATAAGTAAATTGCATTTTGTTTGGCATATGTAATGGTATGTTTTTTCATGATGCAAATTTTTGTACATTTTTAGACCCCTTAAAACACAAGCTGTTTAACCTAGTTATTTAGCCAAGTGACTACTAAGGCAAATTATTCAAATCTAGGTTAACACAAGTAAATCATATCATGAAAACAATGCGGAAAATAAAGAACACAATGTTATGATAACCCAGGAAAACCAAATCGGTAAAAAACCTAGGGAGGATTTAACCTAGCTATTCTCAAGGTAAAACAAATCAACTATCAAAGAATTGAAGTTTTACAATAACGACTTAGACCACTAACATCCTATTGCTACCTCGAGTAGAAAACTTACTACCACGACCACGTGACAACTCCAAGTCCACGGACTACTTCTTTCCTTGATCCATAATAACCACAAGTACTCCCACTTGTGTTTTCTTTAAGTTCTTTAAGTAGTAATTGAAACGATCATCAAGCTCTTGACATGAATCTTGATCTTGATAACTCTAAGTATGTATGAAGGTAAACACCTCTAGATCTCACAAGAGATTCACACACACAGCATATCAACAACCTTTAAAATGTGGCTGGGGTTTATCTTTTTATACTTGAAGCAAAACATAAAACCCTACACGTCATATAGGCTTGGGTTGAGTTAGAAAATTATGTAGAAAAAAATCTGCAAGAGCTTCGATTGATCCAGTCTAATTTTCAATTGATCGAGCCTTGCAAAAATTGAATAGTAATTTCCTGCAATTACTCGATTCTAACTTTACACATAACCACACTTTGAGCAGCGTAAAACTAGACTAAATGTTTTAATCATGGTTTGCCAACATTACACATTGAAGTTCTAATACATTAAGATCCTAAAGTCTTAGAACCTAACAATTGTAATTTTGTGTGACATTTTTTTAATGATTAGGAATTTGAGTATTATTAAAGTTTTCGTAGTACCAAAAAAATAATCTCAATTGAGCTTGTATTTAGAAGATCATGGACTTGGAAAAAAGCAAAATCCAAAGTTAGAAGTTCTCTTGGTGGGAATATTTTAGGTTCTAAAAGATTAAAACAATTGGCAAACCGTGAACAAAAACTTGTCTAGATATAGAGTACTAAGTCTATAGGTATGATTAGACATTGTTCAAGGTATTGCAAGTCAAAATACAAAAATAAAGAAGCTATAGGTTCAAGAATTTGAAATATGACAGGCTCGATCGATCAAGTTTCATAGTGCCAAAGAAAGAAAAAAATCTCTTTTGACTTGTATTTAGAAGATCATGGACTTGGCCAAAAACAAAATCCAAAGTTAGAAGTTCTTTTGGTTGAAAGTTGTTAGGTTCTAAAAGTTTAGAACAATTGGTAAACCATGAGAAAAAACTTTGCTAGATATAGATTACTAAGACTATTGTTATGATCAGACATTACTCAATGTACTACAAGCCAAAATACAAGAACAAGGAAGCTACAGGTTCAAGAATTTGAAATATGACAGGATCGACAAATCTAACAAGAGAATTATAATCAGATTCCAAAGCTCTTTTTAATGACACGAGATCTCATGAGCAATCCTATAACCAATATTACTTCTGAATTAAATTTAGCACTAGAAAAAAATTCTTATACCTTTTCGATCTCATTTTTTGCCTGAGAATGTGGAAACTATGTTGTGCACTAATAATTGGTTATATGGATTTGAAGGTAATTTAATTTATTTATAGAATAATCATAGTTATAAAATTTTGTATGGCAGATGAAGATACTAACGAAATTGGCCAACTTGAGTTGCAATTGGCAAATAAGCATATTTCCATTGCTGAATATACTACTATCATTGAGTAGATTAAGGTATAATTCTTGTAAAATATTTACTTGTTCTTATATACTTAATATGCTATGTTTATTTTTAAATATTAAAAAAAATTAATTTACCTTTCTAAGTAATCTAACTTTATTATTGTTTTACACGTAACAAGAACATGTGCACTCAAGAAAGCTAATAAAAAATAAAATAAGAAAAAAAAATGCTGATAACTTGACATGGTACACGACATTTTGTTGTTGTTGTTGTTGATTTTATATATATATATATATTCTTTTATGAGAATGATATCATTAATGAGCTTTGAATATGAAGTACGCAAATTTAAAATATATACTTTTTGATGCTCCTTAGGATCTCTCTTTCAAGTTGTAAATTTGTAATTATAAGCATTATGGCTGTAAGTTATTAACATGGAACATTTTATTATCATTACTATAAAGAATTTTAGTCATACTCAAAATTGTCAATTAGAAGGATATGGAAAGTTTTATATTTTTTGGTTTGTTTGTTTTTTCCCTCACATGTACAACACTAATAACAGTATGTGCCTACTTAACCAAAAAAAGGGCATTAGGTGCAATTCCTTTTCATTGATTGATTTGATTCCTTCTCTCCTCTAAAAATTTTGTCAAATAAATGCTTTATTAATGTTTTTTTTTTCCATAAGAAAAAATACGGATCAACTTGGCCTAACCCATTTGCCATGTCTAATTATTTCATAGGAGACACATTTGAAATAAGTTTGGGAAAACTTGAACTAACATCAAATTTAAACTAAAACAAATCCATGGAGCAACAAAAAAAAATTATACCACGATCAATGAATTAAAGTTAAAACATAAGTAAGCTAATCCATCTATATTTACCAAATTTTAACAAATTAGAGCAAGGACATTTCCAAACTAGAATCCAAATTCTCAAAATCAAGAAAAATTGGACCAAGTGCAATTCAATATCAATATCAAAACTTGAATTAGTTTAAGCGTTTGAAATTAACTAATAGATATTCTTAAGATTCATATTCAAAACATCATTTTCTTTGGTACATTTTAGAAAATAACATGATAGTCCAAAATTTGGTGATTAATAGTTTGTCAAACCACACGTGAGCTCAATTGGGTCAAACAAATCCTTTGACCAACTATCAGGACATATGTGATTTGATGTTAGGAATATATGTCAATATTTTATGTAATTGGCTAATCCTTTGACAAAACTCACTTTACTTATATTTGGGTATGTTAGGTTTTAGACCCCTTAAAACACAACAATTGGATTAACCTAGTTTATTAGCCAAGTGATTAACTTAGTCAAATTATGCAAATCTAAGTTAACATAATCAATTAATCATATCAAGAATATAAAGGAGCAGAATAATAAATAACTTAATGATATTATCGCCTAGGAAGCCACACGGTAAAAACTTGAGGAGAATTTGACCTAGCTATCCTCAAGGTAAACCTAAATCCACTATACGAAAGAATCGAAATTCATACAAAAGGACTTACAAGCTTCCCGTTTGACTTCCTAATGCTACCCACTAGAAGAACTTACTGACACGACCACGTGCAAGCTCCGAATCCACGGACTCCTTCTTTCTTGGATTCTCCACAAGATACAAGCACCCACGCTTGTTATTCTTTAAGTTCCAATAGTAGCAACCGAGTTGATCATCAAGATGTTGAAATAATCTCTACCTTGAAAACCCTAAGTTTATGTGAAGGAAAGCTCCTCAATGATCTCACAAGAGATTCACACAAACCACAAAATATGAGCAATAAAGACTTAGAAAGGTTTGGGTACAAAACCCTAGATACAAAAGAGGCACTCTCTTCTCTCTCTCAAAAGTCCCAAAAACATGGCTTAGGGTTTCCTTTATATAGTTGGAGAAGTAGATCTGAAACTCTAATCCTTAATGGGCTTAAGCTGCTGTTTGGGCCGACTTAAAATTCTGCAAATACGATTTTCGATTGATCGAGCCTGTTCTTTGATCGATCGAACTAGGCAGAATATGAAGTCTTCTTCCTGCAGCTTGTATGTTCTTGAATCTTGACTTGAATTACCTTGAGCATTATCTAATAAAACTTATAGACTCTAAGATCTATATCTAGACAAGTTTGTGTTCACGATTTGCCAATTGTTCTAAACATTTAGAACCTAACAAACTCCCGCTTTGACAATTCATGACAAAACTTTCATACAAAATGAAATGCTCAAATACAAGAACAACCTAATACAATAAAATGCCCATTACAACAAATTCAACCTAACTACTATCTATCAGTTGCAAGTATAAACAGCAGCTCAATTGAATCAACCTGTATATTTCCTTAAACACTAAACAAAACTCATAAACAAATGTGTGGAAAATACAAGTAAACAAAAATAAATTTTTGATTTCACATAACACAAAATAAAGACATATACCAATGAAGAACTCATAAGTATAAATCAATAAGTGAAACAAGAAACATATAAATCAAAATAAATTCTAACTCTCCCCCTAAGTTAGATACATCAAAAAGTTTTTATATTCTCCCCTTAAACAAAACAAACAGGTCATCTATGTCTCCCTTTTTTTGTCACGTATTGACAAAGACTACCTAATCAGAAGGTAGACAGAAAATATACACAACAGAGTAAGAGAAAATAGAGACAACTCCCCCTAAGAAGAGCAACAACTCCCCCTAAGAACCACAAAGGTTAAAAAAATTTCTCCCCCTATAAAAATAGGAAAAAAAAAAAAAACAAGTTTTGGGAAAAAATAAAGGGGGTAGGGATAAATAAAAAGACACAAACCAAGTTTTAAAAAAAAACTAAGTTGAGGATACACATGAAGAAAAAAATATTCTCTCTTTCAATAAAATGCAAACATGGCACTATGTGACCCATAAACAATTGCATGAGTAGAGAAAATATTTGCACATTGATTATCCATCATATCTTTTAAGAAAAAAATTTCTGCAATTCACACATAAGAAATAGCATATACTAGAATGTACAAAACTCAAAAATTAATCAATCAATTTTTAAATCAAGTTAAGTACCCAATTTAGCAAAGTGTATGCATATTATGTGTGAAAACAATGAGAGATATGACTGCAAAACTGCAAGATGGATACAAAAACAATGCAATGCATGTGAATCCTAAACACAATTGATGCATGAAAAAAAATTTGGTCAAAAACATAGAAACTGAAAATTTTTCAATTTCGATCGATCGAACATCAATCGAGTCAGGCAGACTCAAACCAAAAATTTTAATTGCAATTTCGATTGATCGAAAAATAGGTTCGATCGATCGAAAGTCTAGAAAAATCAAAATTTTGAAAACAAAGCATTTTAATGCAGAAACTCCCAAAACACATTGTTTTATAAAAAATGCATGAGTATGAGACGAAAAGTTTTTCAAAAATACTTGAATTCAACCCAGATCTTCCAAAATCAAGATTTTCAATCAATTTGTCCTCAAAGCGCAAACATTAAACACATTTTGCATTAAAATCAAGAAACTTTTAATCTTGGATGACCACAACAAAATCACACACAATATAATGTACCAAGTTTAGCAAAGAGTAACTTGTGTAGTGTGTGTAACTAGTAAAAGCTTGAGATACATGTGAGGTGATATGTGAATAGCAATTAATCACAAAGTCTACAAAATTCATCACATAGAATTTAAAAGAGACTATCACCTGAAGAGTTACATCCTATAACTCCCACATCTCCCAGAACATAAGCTTGCAATCATGTAAGTTTCCTGAATTTTGCCTCATAATGTACACACCAATTTTAATTATGTGATTTGACATCAAGTCTAATAGTACACACCAATTTTAAGCATTAAGCAATTAAACCGAGTCTACACCTTATGTTCTTTTTGTGCATATGCTACACTTTCTCGAGCACAGAATCTTAAGATATGCACTAAGGTGTTCATAATTGGCTAGTGAACAATGGTGAGATGGTTATTTATGCCTTTTCTCAAAAGATTCAAGTCCTACAGTCAAAGATATGTGACTTCAAGATCAAGACAAAGTGATTAAAAACTATAAACATCTTTCCCACACAACATGCACTACAAAGCTCAACTAGTAAAGTGCAATAAATAAGCTCATCAAAGCTAAACAAGGTACATAAACCTGTTATGTAAATATAATATGACCAATCCTTGATTATAAATCCAAGATGTGTAATACAAAACACAAAAAACTTTTTGGTTTAAAAAAATTTATGGCCAAAGACAAAGGCACACATTATGCTAAATGAACAATGCAAAGCTATGCATGATAGTGCTTACTAAGCTATAAAGGGTACACAAATAAGAAATATCAATTTCTTAATTAACCCTTGAGTACATGTACAAACTAGTACATACTCACAAAATCAGAAAAAGCTTAGCACTTATATAACACACATTATTCAAGTTTCTCCACAATGTCAAGCATGTTCTAAATCAAAAGAGAGATATCATAACTCATGTAATCCTTAAAAAGAAAAAAACTAGACACAAAATAAAATATTTTTGTCTTTTTGAAATTTTCAATGTTTTTGAATTTTTTTCTTTTTTAAAATAAAAACAACCTAAAAAAACAAAACAACCAAAAACAGAAACAAAACATGTCCACAAATAATTGAAAATATTAAATCAAGCACAAGTCAGCAACACTCACCTTAGAGAATCTTTTCTCGCCCATTTAGCACGAGTCTTCGACTTTGTAGGTGAAAATCCATGAGAAATAGAGTGTATTTGAAGAATTACACCAATCTTCTGAGAAATACTAAAATCTTGCGAATTCCTTTTACAAGCCAACAAGCTCAAATTTTTCAAAAGAATATGAAACAATTTATATGGACTTATGGTAGGAGAAATAGCATCACATATCCTAGATTGAAACAAAGAATGCTTAATTTTCAATTTATGACAATTAGGACAAATGTGACTATGAACACCACAAAAGTGGCAAACAGGAACAAATTTACGAACATCAGTATTCCTAACAGCAAATCTAGTCTCAGATTTTGGTTTTTGCCACAACAAAGAACAGTTTGGTCTAATATGACCAATAACACCACAAAGGTGACATGTAGGCACAAAAATATATTTATTATGCTCTCTAACAGTAGGTTTAGACATAGGTTTAGAAACTTCAGCGTCTACATTAGAACTTTTATCTTTGTCTAACCTAGCAAAATAAGTATTTTCTTTATTATTCCTCTTGAAATGAGGGATATAAACTTTCTCAATTTTAGGCTTAAGAGAAACAGAAACACTTCTGTTATTAACAACAGGCTTGGTATTAGTCAAATTTTCAATTTTAGTTTTAGATTCAACTAACTCTTGTTCCAAGCTTTTCATCTTCTCATCTTGAGAGGAAATTTGATTTCTCAAAAATTCATTCTTTTTATTAGACTCATCTAATAGTGTCCTTTTTATTCAAAACATCACAAGCATCAATAAAATCAGCAGAAGCATGAGCAGAAACATGATCAGAAAGACACTTCAAATTATCCATGACAACAGGGGTCAAGGATCAGCTTTTAGATCAAAAGATCTAAAATAGAAGAGCTACCCGCTCTGATACCACTTGTTAGGTTTTAGACCCCTTAAAACACAATAATTGGATTAACCTAGTTTATTAGCCAAGTGATTAACTTAATCAAATTACGCAAATCTAGGTTAACAGAATCAATTAATCATATCAAAAATATAAAGCAGTAGAATAATAAATAACTCAATAATATGATCACCCAAGAAACCACACGGTAAAAACCTGGGGAGGATTTGACCTAACTATCCTAAAGGTAAACCTGAATCCACTACACGAAAGAATCGAAGTTCATCCAAAAGGACTTACAAGCTCCCCGCTTGACTTCCTAATGCTACCCGCCAGTAGAACTTACTGATACGACCACGTGCAAGCTCCAAATCCACGAACTCCTTCTTTCTTGGATTCTCCACAAGATACAAGCAACCACACTTGTTATTTTTTAAACTCCAATGGCAGCAATCGAGTTGATCATCAAGATGTTAAAATCATCTCTACCTTGAAAACCCTAAGTTTATGTGAAGGAAAACTCCTCAATGATCTCACAAGAGATTCACATAAACCGCAAAATATGAGCAACAAAGACTTAGAGAGGTTTGGGTACAAAACCCTAGATACAAAAGAGGCACTCTCTTCTCTCTCTCAAAAGTCTCAAAAATGTGGCTTAGGGTTTCCTTTATATAGTGGAAGAAGTAGATCTGAAACTCTAATCCTTAATGGGCTTAAGCCACTGTTTGGGCCGATTTAAAATTCTGTAGATACGATTTTCGATTGATCGAGCCTGTTCTTCGATCGATCAAACTAGGCAGAATATGAAGTCTTCTTCCTGTAGCTTGTATGTTCTTGAATCTTGACTTGAATCACCTCGAGTATTGTCTAATAAAATCTATAGACTCTAAGATTTATATCTAGATAAGTTTGTGTTAACGATTTGCTAATTGTTCTAAATATTTAGAGCCTAACAGGGTAGATCTATGATAGGTTTAGTTCTTTAAGGAACAAGAGTTCAAGTCTAGTATTAAAGCCATGCAAATCTGTCCAAAAAACAAGTGAAGAAGTGTTGATTCATTAAAGCTCAATAGCTGCTCAACAAATAGCTATCTATCAAGGCTCGACAGATACTATCTATCAAGGTATCTGTCAAGAATTATGAAAATCAATTTTTTAGATCTGATTTTCGACCCATGCTTATGTATTTGTATAGGGTTTCTTTTCTAAAAATCCTAAACATATATAAGGATTATTTTAAAGGCCATCACATAAGAGAATATAAGGAGAACACATGGAAAAGGTGACCAATGCCTTATTCTCTCTAAAAGAAGCTACTGCGTCTTTGCACTTTAGGGTTTTGTAACTAAGTGCTTCTTGATCTTCATTGTTGATGGAGTGAAGAACTTTGCAACCAACATCTTTTTCAAGTTGGTGTGTTAGTCATGTACTGGGAGCCATGCATCATTGGTTAGTCGCGTACTGAGATCTGTGCAAAAGGGTGGCATTCATATACTGGAGAGTTCAGAGGTTTTGAAGCAGTAGAAGGTTTTTACTATAAGTTCATCTAAGGGGATTATAAAGTCTAGAGACAAAGATTTTGTAGTAGATCTAAAACTTCTCTTTAATATAGTGAATTACTTTTGGGGAAGGTTTCCCCCAGGTTTTTACTGTGAAACTAGTTTGTTTCATTGGTTTTTCTATGTCATCATATCTTGTCTTATTTACTTTTCCGATGTGCATGATATTAACATGATATTGATGTTAGTTTGTTTTAACAAGTTTTATTCATAATAAATCTAATTAACAACTTGAGTTTAAAACTTGTTAATTCTATCAACCGGGGTCTAAATTTTCCAACAAATGGTATCAAAGCGAGTTCACTTTAATGGGATTAGTTTCCCAAGTGTGATCCTTGACCCCCATTGTCATGGATCATGAACAATCTCTTTTGATTCCTTCTTTATTTAATGGTACTAATTATACGTACTAGAAAGTTCATATGAAAGTTTTTTTGCAGGCTTTAGGTGAACAAGTATGGCAAGCTATTGAAGTTGGCTGGATTAAGCCTAAAGAAGCATATGTGGATTGGGATGAATCAATAATCATAGCAGCAAATTTCAACAGTAAGGCCTTGAATGCTTTGTATTGTGGAGTAACCAATGAGGAATTCAAGAAAATATTATCCACTAAAGTTGCCAAGGAAGCATGGACTATCCTTGAGACCACCTATAAAGGTTCCAAGGCAGTAAAGACTGTTAANATTTAGAGCCTAACAGGGTAGATCTATGATAGGTTTAGTTTTTTAAGGAACAAGAGTTCAAGTCTAGTATTAAAGCCATGCAAATCTGTCCAAAAAACAAGTGAAGAAGTGTTGATTCATTAAAGCTCAATAGCTGCTCAACAAATAGCTATCTATCAAGGCTCGACAGATACTATCTATCAAGGTATCTGTCAAGAATTATGAAAATCAATTTTTTAGATCTGATTTTCGACTCATGCTTATGTATTTGTATAGGGTTTCTTTTCTAAAAATCCTAAACATATATAAGGATTATTTTAAAGGCCATCACATAAGAGAATATAAGGAGAACACATGGAAAAGGTGACCAATGCCTTATTCTCTCTAAAAGAAGCTACTGCGTCTTTGCACTTTAGGGTTTTGTAACTAAGTGCTTCTTGATCTTCATTGTTGATGGAGTGAAGAACTTTGCAACCAACATCTTTTTCAAGTTGGTGTGTTAGTCATGTACTGGGAGCCATGCATCATTGGTTAGTCGCGTACTGAGATCTGTGCAAAAGGGTGGCATTCATATACTGGAGAGTTCAGAGGTTTTGAAGCAGTAGAAGGTTTTTACTTAAGTTCATCTAAGGGATTATAAAGTCTAGAGACAAAGATTTTGTAGTAGATCTAAAACTTCTCTTTAATATAGTGAATTACTTTTGGGAAGGTTTCCCCCAGGTTTTTACTGTGAAACTAGTTTGTTTCATTGGTTTTTCTATGTCATCATATCTTGTCTTATTTACTTTTCCGATGTGCATGATATTAACATGATATTGATGTTAGTTTGTTTTAACAAGTTTTATTCATAATAAATCTAATTAACAACTTGAGTTTAAAACTTGTTAATTCTATCAACCGGGGTCTAAATTTTCCAACAAATGGTATCAAAGCGAGTTCACTTTAATGGGATTAGTTTCCCAAGTGTGATCCTTGACCCCCATTGTCATGGATCATGAACAATCTCCTTTGATTCCTTCTTTATTTAATGGTACTAATTATACGTACTAGAAAGTTCATATGAAAGTTTTTTGCAGGCTTTAGGTGAACAAGTATGGCAAGCTATTGAAGTTGGCTGGATTAAGCCTAAAGAAGCATATGTGGATTGGGATGAATCAATAATCATAGCAGCAAATTTCAACAGTAAGGCCTTGAATGCTTTGTATTGTGGAGTAACCAATGAGGAATTCAAGAAAATATTATCCACTAAAGTTGCCAAGGAAGCATGGACTATCCTTGAGACCACCTATAAAGGTTCCAAGGCAGTAAAGACTGTTAAGCTTCAACGACTCACTAATAGTTTTAAAGAAATAAGGATGGAGGAGGATGAGACCTTTGATGATTTCTATGCTAAACTCAAGGATATTGTGAATTCTTCCTTCAACCTTGGAGAATCTATAGCAAAATCCAAGATTGTTAAAAAAAATCCTTAGGTCCTTACCTGAAAGATTCCATGCTAAGATCACTGCCATTAAAGAAGTGGAAGACATTGATCAACTTCCTTTGATTGAGCTTGTAGGGAACCTTCAAATCATGAGATGGGATTAGGCTCAATGGGAAAAGGTGGAAAGATTAAAAACTCGGCTTTTAAAGGTATAAAGGAAGAGATTGATGACTTTGAAGATGAAGAAAAAAGTGAAGATGAAGATGAAAGTGAAAATGAAGATGATGATCAGGATAAGGATCTAACCTTCATAACTGATGAGATTATCAAGCTTCTTTAATCTAGGAAAAAGGATAAGGGAAAACCTCCTAGGAAACCTAAATCCTCTAGGAAGGACAAGAATGAGAAACTCCTTATTCAGTGCCATGAGTGCAAGGTTTTGGTCATATAAGAATAGAGTGCCCAAACTATCTTATGAAGGAAAAGATCAAGAATTCAAAAGATAAAGGGTTGGTTGCTACTTGGAGTGATACTAAGAATGACTCTTCTGATGAGTATTTAGATGAATGTAGTCACGTTATGGCCTTTGCTATATCAATTGATAAGGTGATTATGGAGAGTGTTAGTGATAGTGAGGATTCTTTTGATGATGAAGTACCTAAGAAGATGACCCTTCAGGAAGCCTATGATAAGCTATGCACTGAATTTATAAAATCTGAAAAGACTTCTCATCTTTATAGAAAAGAGCTTAATGAGGTAAAAACTGAAAAAGTTGATCTATTAGTCAAACTAGATGAGATTACAAAGTTAGTTTAGACTCTTGTTGTGGAGAACACCTCATTAGAAAAGAAGGTCAAGAATCTCGAGGTTGAGCTTAGTCAAGCTAGAACTCAAATAGAGAGGATGTCTAGTGTAAAGCTTGATGAGGTATTGAGTGCTCAACAGCCTAGATCTGATAAGACTGGCTATTTTTCTTGTTGAAAGGTGATTTTGAGAGCTTAAAATGTTGGTTGGATCTTTGGTTGAGTAGCATGTTTTATTACATTCTTGTCTGTGTTTTTCTCTTTTTTGAAAAACTGTTTTTAAGCAATCTCGACAGCTTGTTGACACCTCTCGACAGCTAGGCTATCTATTGAGCTCTTCAGCTTCTTTTTATCACATTCTTGATAGCTTCTAGATAGATGCTTGATCCATCGAGGAAGTTTCTATTTGCTCGATAGATGCTTGATAGCTTTTCAATCCATCGAGGTTGGCTGCTGCTCAATAGCTATCAACACCTTTCGATCCATCGAGATCCTTTTGCATGCATTGTTTTTCACATGTTTTGCATCTTTCTATTATCTTGTCATCCATAGCATCTTGTTTCATTATATTCATGCATTTATATGGATTTCGTTTGCCCCATTGATCATCTTTAATCATCCGTATGCTTCTTGGGTGAGGCTTTATAACTTCTTGTACCCTTTGTCAATCATGACAAAAAGAGGGAGAAATTGTAGAGAATATGTGATTTCTTTTTAAGATTCTATATGTTAGGGGAAGAAATACATGCCTTTGTAAGGGGGAGTGTTTGCCTCCTTCTTCTTATACACCAATCTTGTGACCATGTTTATATACATTGTGTTTATCTTTGATATATATATAATGATGTATGTCTTCTTTGCCTACCTTTACATGTGTTGTTTCTTTTCTATCTTTATACACATGTTTCTTATTTGTTGTATGTAATCTTTTATTTCTGTTTCACACTAAGATGCTTCAATGAGTTTTGTTTAAAGCGTTTCAAAAATACAGGTTGTCAAAGTCTTCTTGCCATGAACTCTCTTCTTGCAAAGTTTTTCAAGAGTTTGTGTTAGGATAGATTTTATTGTACTCAACAAGTGAGTATGAGTTGAGTATTTTATGACTTTTATCATATGTTCATTTGTTTGTTGTGGTTTTGTCACAGATTGCCAAAGGGGAGATTGTTAAGACATATGTGATTTGATGTTAGGAACAAATGTCAATATTTTACGTAACTGCCTAATCCTTTGACAAAACTCACTTTACTTGTATTTAGGTAGATTTAGGATGGGTTTAGTACTTCAAGAAATAAGAGTTCAAGTCTAGTATTAAAGCCATGCAAATCTATCCAAGAAACAAGTGAAGAAGTGTTGATTCATTAAAACTCAACAACTGCTCAACATATAGCTATCTATCGAGGCTCAACAGATACTATTTATCCAGGTATCTATCAAGAATTACGAAAATCAATTTTTCAGATCTGATTTTTAGCCCATGCTTATATATTTGTGAAAGGTTTCTTTTCTCACAACCCTAAACATATATAAGGATTGTTTTAAAGGCTGTCACATAAGAGAATATAAGGAGAAAACATGAAAAAAGTGACCAATGCCTTATTCTCTCTGAAAGAACCTATTGCCTATTTACGCCTTAGGGTTTTGTAACCAAGTGCTTCTTGATCTTCATTGTTGATGAAGTGAAGAACTCTATAGCCAACATCTTCTTCAAGTTGGCGTGTTAGTCATGTACTAGGAGTCATGCATCATTGGTTAGTCACGTATTGGGATCCGTGAAAAAGGGTGGCATTCATATATTGAAGAGTTCAGAGGTTCTGAAGCAATAGAAAGTTTTTGCTGTAAGTTCATCTACAAGGATTGTAGAGTCTAGGGACAAAGGTTTTGTACTAGATCTAAAACTTCTCTTTACTATAGTGAATTTCTTTTCGGGAAGGTTTTCCCCCCAAGTTTTTTTACTGTGAAACTAGTTTGTTTTATTGGTTTTCTTGGGTCATCATATCTTGTCTTATTTACTTTTTCGCTGTGCATGATATTGATGTTAGGTTGTTTTAACAAGTTTTATTTATAATAAATATAATTAACAACTTGAGTTTAAAACTTGTTAATTCTATCAATTAGGGTCTAAATTTCCCAACACCAACCATAAAAAATAAACACTTGTTGAATTATGCTAAAGTTAATTGGTCAACAGCTCATTGTACCACACATGACCAATGGGGTTCAAACTAAATTGAACCTACAATAATATCGAAAAATGAAAATTTCAAAATTGGATTTTTTTCCTTCTTTTTTTTTTTTTTATATATATATTTTAAGAAAAAAATCTTCATAAATTTAACTCAAAAGCTTTAAGGCATTCCAAGAATAATGCATAACTAGCACATCAATAATAGTATATATATATATATATATAGAAAACCACACAGACAATAAGTCCTCCAATAGCTCCAGTGACAATGAAATCTTTCAGATAAACCAATCATCATCCTCTAGAGAGTCATCCAACATCTCTAGTAGTCTAGATATCAGAATAGGATGTAAAGACAGTTGTTGCAAAAGCAAATCAATCAATGTTCTTACCCATATATATATATATATAAGCACAACAAATGACATCATTTCAAGAATTTACAACAACCTAAATTTCCAAGCCAGACCCAAAGCCTCTCTCTTCTCACTATCTCTCCTAAATTTCCAAACAATTTCTCTAATCTCTTATCTCTCTAACTGAACCCAAAGTCTTCATATTTTCTCTCTCTTCTCTAGGTTTTGGCAGGTATGGTTGGATTTTGAAGGGTGTGGTTGAATTCCGATAGTTCTGTGGTTGGATTTCGATGGGGCTAGGTTTTGGTGGAGCTGTGGTTAGGTTGGATCGGTGATTTTGATATGGGTTTCTGATTTGTGAGGGTTTATGTGGGTTGGATCGGTGTTGTGAGGTGGGTTGGGTAGTGGGGGTTCCTATTTGCAAGGGTTATGGGTGGCAGTGATAGTGGGTTTGGGTGGTTATTTTGTTTTGGGTGTAGGAGTTATGGGTAGTGGTGATGGTAGTTTTGGGTGATTATTTTGCTTTGGGTGTGGTGGGTTGTAATTTGTAGAGATTATAGTGATGGGGTTGCAGTTGTGAGTGGTGGTGACAGTGACTATAGCTATGAGATGGTTTTGGTGGCTGTGATGGTGGTTTCCGTAGCAGTAGCAGTGGTTGTTATGGCTTACCATGGCTATGGTGGTGGCTGACTGTGGTTGGATGTGGCTTTTTTTTAATATTTATTTATGAAATCTGGATGTGGCTTGTTGGAGATATATTATTTTATTGTATTGTTAATATTATTTTAATGTGTTTTATGTTAAAATAGAACTTTTGAAGTTTGGTGTATTGTAAAATAAGATATTAAAATAGATAAAGTGACTTTTTGAGTTGTTAAAAGTTAAATTTTTTTAGAAGATTTGATATGAATGCACTATGCATATGTATTGTGTGCCCACTAATATAATAATAGGAAAATAAATGAGTGTCTATATATATATATATATACACACACACACACACCGTATTGCATGATACATTCTTAATAGGATGGCTATTTATAGGCAACATGTTCGATGTTGTGGTTGGGATAATTCTTCTTAATCATACTACCATTTAGAAAATTGTATTATTTTTATATGTGTCTTGTTAATGTATGCCCTTAGGATATACATTAATCATCCATTTTTAGAAAGTTTTTACAGAGAATTGAAAAAAGCTAACAAAATAGTTAATCATTTTTTTTCTATAAAAAATTTCCTAAAATGGTTTATTAATGTATACCCTTAGGACATCATATACTATATAATAAAAGTTGAGCTTAGATGCTGTGGTTGCGCCAAGTGGCTTCACCATATTGTAAATTTCTTTTTAGATTTTTAGATTTTAAAAATATATATAATTTTTCTTCTCCTATAATTTCTAAGTTGATAAAAAAAATAAAAAATAAATAAATAAAAATAAACTTAATTTGATTATAATCCAAATTCTTCATCTAATCCATGTAATCCTTTTTTTTTTTTTTCTTTTTTTACGTGTAATGTATTATAAAAAAGGCAGCAAATTTTTTTTTTAATTGCTACACTACACGTAAAAAGAAAACATTTATATATAATAAAAAAAAGTCTAATGCATCTTTAAGAAAAAAAGGTCTAATGCATCTTAAATTGCCGCAACCTCTACTACACTAAAAAAAGAGGTCAAATGCATCTTGAATTATAGCAATGCAGACTTAGTATAATCCAATTCTTTTTATTTTTTTAATTACTGATAATGTAAAAAATCACCAAGTCGAGGACCTCGTCTCACTAGATGGACGATCCCGTGGTTGGTTGTGTCCCCAGTGAGAACTTGTAAGAAAGCTTGGGAAAAAAGTGTAATACACTAGTGTGGTGTTTGCCAAAAACACTTTGATGCTTAATTTAGAAAGGGAGAAAATTGTTTAGAGAGGAAAAAACTTCGAGTGATTTTTGGATGAGTATTTATGTGTACCTTTGGATTATGTTGTTCCTCTCTTTTATAGTTGTTTCCTATCTTAGTGGGTAATGAATCTCAGCATTTATGGGCAACGGCTAGTATGTCATCAATAGGAGCTCTGGCACAGCTCACTTATTACCATTGCTCCATCCGTTACATTTCATCATCAACGTGGGCGATAAATGTGTAATGCTCGCTTGGATTGTCATTTAATGGGAATGGCGATCCTGCATTATTTTTAACTCATCAACTACCCCCTGTTCATATCCTCGTCTATGGGACAAGGTAAGAACATAATTGTTCGTTGCTACATGTTCCGTGTTCAGCGCATTTATTGCGAAATGATGTCTTGTCTGCCATGCGCAATGCGTACATTCAAGATGTCCTTGTTGTGTCAATTTTCCTTTGATTTTTCGGTGCACGACCCTCCATTCATTTCGTGTTTTTCCCTCCTTTTCTTTTCCTTTCATTTTCGTCCAGTTTTCTTTTCCCATCATGGCGTCTCATCTACTTTGGAATTCTCCTTCTTCTTGAACTTCCCTTGTCTCTTCTTCATTTTTCTGGTGAGTTTTTCGTGCTCCCTTCTCTGCTTTTGTTCTTTCATGGTGGATTACTCTCTAGTTTAGTCGGATTGCCCCTCAGTTTCTTTTTTCTTTGTGTGTTTGTGTAACCTTCTTGGGACTGTAGGTAGAAAGCATCCTAGGGTTGGGCTGTTTGCAAAGAAGAACTGCCCATACAGGTCTGTTTTTCTTTTCCTATTCCCCTTAATTTATCGTTCGGTAGGGATCACCAAATCTTTGATAATGTCTATGAAAGGTGAGGTTAGGTCTAGCTAGCTTAAGACAAGTTTGTCTTCATCTAAGGATTGTGGTGTCCTTGAAGTCACTTCTCTTTCTACCCCTCATAAAGCTTGGGGTATATGTTATTCTCTTAATGAGAACAATGAGAAGAGGATTAGGGATAGGTTCCAATTCCTTTCTTCTATAAAAATTAGGATCCCCAATGGTGACAATAGAGCCTGTCACTCCTATGCTGACGAAGTGTGCTTTTATGAGGCTAACTTTGTCAATGGGCTCTATTTTCCTATCCATCCCTTTATCAGAGAGCTTTTCTTCCTTTTGCAACTTGCCCTAGCCCAGCTAGTGCCAAACTCATGGGGGATAGTGGTATGCTGTATGGTGATATGGATGTCTGCCAATAAGGAAGACATCATTAGGATAAATGAGTTTCTACACTTCTATCATCTTTGAAAGTCCAAGGACTTGGGTTATTGGGAGTTTAAACCATGCGGTAAGGGTTCAAGGTTGGTTCTTAACTCCCCCTCTTCTCTCCGAAATTGGAAAGCCAATTTCCTTTTTGTCTTTGGCGATGGTTGGGAGTTCGCTCTGGGTGAGGGCCTAGATGATACCCCAAGCTGCTTTGTAGTTGTGGAACTCTTGTGTCTGGTGTGGCTTTCTATTTATTTTACTTTCACGCATTTAATTGTTCAAATGGTCGTGACACTAATGTCAATATTTTCATTTTTGCAGCTTCCACTCGTCCTCGTCTGAAGAAGAGGTATCACGCTCATGTTGAGAGAGTCAAAGAGTATCTTGAGACAGTTAAAACTTCAACGAGCTTATCTCTCCCCAGTCTCTTTTCCTCCATTTCCTTGGTCCTGAGCTTTGAGATTGTTAAGAAGAGTGAGTTCACCACATTGTCATTTTCAGAAGTGAGTTTGATACACTTGTACTTACATCTTTCCTTGGCCTTTTTTTAATTATTTTTTTTATTTTTTTTATTTTAAGGGATGATAACTAGATTTAGTAAGGTGAATCTGGCTAAGATCCAAGAGAAGAAAGCAAAAGTTGGCTTAACAGGTGGACTGTTGACGAGGAAGCATCAACGGGACAGTAAGCTACCTAAGGACGATCCTATGGTGACTTCGCCTATTGCAAAGGCTATCCCTCAGCGTACATCCTCGCCTACTTCCTCTTTGGAGCCAATCACTCCTTTTGATGATGCTTCCAAGCCCAAAGGAAAGGATAAGGCTTCTAAGGACTCTTTCTGGGACGATGTAGGGTCCGCAATGCTAAAAGCCCATGAGGTGATATTAGTTGACAACCTTTCACCTTTGGGGGTGAGGCCGTCTCAGTAGTTGATGTCCTTTCATGTGCATAAGGTTATGCTAGTATGAACTGCGAATGAAACACTTCTTCTTATTTCACTGTTTTCCTTTTTTAACGTCTTTATTCTCTTTTTTGCGGGTGTTGGGTGAATCCTTGTGCATTTTTGGGAAGTACTTGGATTATAAGGAGAAGTATGTGGTGGCTAAGACCAAGGTGGAGTCCCTTTCTGTGCAGAATGAATCACTTAGGAGCCAGATCTCTGCCCTTGCTGAGGAGTCTAAGAAAGACAAGGAATGCCTGAAGGCTCTAGAGAAGAGCATTGACACGGAGAAGGCATTTTCAAAGTTGAAGGACATGCAGATTGACGAGGCCTTCTAAAGGTCGAGAAGGCTGGCTTGGAGGAAATGGAGAAGTTCAAAGCTTCGAACGAGTATTCAAACAAACTTTGTGACTGCTACGTGGAAGGTTTTGATCTTTTCCATAAGTACTTGGCTAAGCACCACCTAGAGTTGGAATTCTCCAAGCTAGATATGGAAGAGGTGGAAAGGGAGATCTTGGCAAATCGCCCTACTGAGGTCGCAACGGAGAATGATGTCGTGACAGAAGTAGCTAATAGCATCCCAATAAATCTGTCCCCCTCTGACCTTTCTTGAACACTTTTTACCTTTATTATTTTTTGTAAGACAAAAACATTATGATTTTTGGGGCATGTTGTTTTGAGCATTTCTATTTACTTTTCTTTTGAACAATCTTTTAAACGATCTCTTGGGCTCGTCTGTTTCGAGCATGTAACTTATGGATATTTTTATTCTTGTATTTGTTCGGCGACTGTTTAACAACTCCAACTATTTCCAAGTCGTATGACGATGTAGTTATATATTTATAGCTTCTTTTTAAGTCATGTGTGAATGACGATTTAGTTATGTAATAATAACTTTTATTGAGTCATGAGTAATGAAGTTGTTATGTATTAATAACTTTTATTGTGTCATGTGTAAATGATGATGTAGTTATGTGTTAATAACTTTTTTTATTGAATCTTATATGAATGGCGAAGTTGTTATGTATCAATAACTTTTATTAGGTCATGTATGAATGACAAAGTTGTCATATATTAATAACTTTTATTAAGCCATGTGTGAATGATAGTGTTGTTAAGTATTAATAACTTTTTTGAGTCATGTACAAATGACGGTGTTGTTATGTATTAATAACTTTTATTAAGACATGTATGAATGACGGTTATTTTATATATTAATAAATTTTATTAAGTCATGTGTGAATGATGATTTTTTTATGTATTAATAACTTTTTTGAGTCATGTATGAATGATGATATCATTATGTATTAATAACTTTTATTAAGTCACGTATGAATGGCGGTTTTGTTATGTATTAATAACTTTTCTCATGCATGAATGGTGTTTGTTAATACAAATTAACTCTTTTTCTAAGTCATGTATCAATGACGACTTGACCAATATTTCATAATGGAAAAATCTGTTGCGCATAGTTCCTAAATAGTACTTTTGCTCATGTTTCATTGATAGAGAGATAAAATATTCCTTCGTCTCTAGAAGATAAATAGTAATAAAAAGGGAAAATACATTTAAATAAAAGTAAGCATTTTGAAATACTTTGGAGTTCTTACTGATAGTATCTCTTTAAGTGTTCCATGTTCCATGGACGAGGTTGTTCTTGGTCGTCCAAGGTCTTCAGGTAGTATGATCATTCTCTGGTGTGATGAATTTCTTCGTAGGGTCCTTCCCATACTGGCCCTAATTTCCCTTATGATGAGTCCTTTGTCACCTGTGAGACTTTTCTAAGGACGAGGTCGCCTATGTCGAATCTTCTCACCTTCACCTTCTTGCTGTAGTATCCGGTCATTGCTCCCTTGTACTTTGCTATCCCCTTCATAGCTTCGTCTCTCACCTCGTCGACTAGATCCAAATTGTTGTTGAGTCTTTGGTGGTTCCTTTTCTTGTCATACACCTTGATCTGGATGTTCGTCAATCATACTTCCACTAGTATGACAGCTTCAGTTCTGAACATCAGTCTAAATGGTGTTTCTCCTATTGGCACTCTTGTGGTTGTCTTGTACGCCCATAAAATGTTAGACAGCTCTTCAGGCCATGTACCCTTTGCCCCCTTAAGCCAAGTTTTGATAATTTTAAGCAAGCTCCTATTTGTCACTTCAATTTGACCATTAGCTTGAAGGTTTCTTGGAGAAGAGTAGTGGTTCTTGATGCCTAAGTCTTGGCAAAATTTTAGAAAATTGGGATTGTCAAACTGCCTCCCATTGTCCAATATGATTACATTAGGAACCCCGAATCTATAGATTATGCTCTTCCATACAAAACTAGTGATCTTGGCTTCTGTGATTGTTGCTGCTGGCCCAGCTTCCACCTATTTCGTTAAGTAATCGATTGTGACGATGAGGAACTTGTACTACTTCCTTCCTATAGGGAGTGGTCCCATTATGTCGATCCCCATTGGGTGAAAGGCCATAGAGCAGTTATCAGCATCATCGGCTCCCCTGGTCACATCTAAACATTTGCGAAGCGTTGGCACTAGTCGCATGCTTTGATGAGGTCATATGCATCCTTCTGTAATGTTGCCTAATAATAACCTACACTGAATGCTTTTGCCACAAGAGACCTTGCTCCTGCATGGTCACCACAAATTCCTTCGTGTATCTCTTGAAGTAAATAGTTGGCCTTTTCCTTATTAGCACAATGGAGATAAGGGAGGGAGTGTCCTTGTCTGTATAAGGCATCATCAATAATGACAAAGCAAGCAACTCTGATCTGTACCTTCCATGCTTTATTCCTGTCTTCTAGGATTTGTCCTTCTTTTAAGTAACGGATGATGAGAGTCATCCATTTGTCTTGTTCTTGTATCTTCATCACCTATTCTCCTTCATTGCTGGGCTATCCCCTTGTTTCTATGCATAACTCAAGAGATATGCCATGTTCGTTTAACGAGGCTAGTCATGCGAAAAATATCAGCTTCAGCATTCTTTGCATGAGGGATTTGTTGGAACTCGGCAGTGTCGAAGTACTATAGGAGTTCTTTGAAAATCTTCAGATACTTCTGCATTCTTTCTTCCTTCACTTAATAAACTCCTTTTACTTGGCCAATTACAAGCTGAGAGCCGGCTTGGACGATGAGGGTCTTGGCTTTAAGTACTCTTGTAAGACTCAATCATGATAGAATTGCTTCATACTCAGCTTCATTGTTAGTTGCTAGGAACTATAAGCATACTTCAGGATTTTTCCTTCTGGTGATATGAGGAACACACTTGCTCCTTCAACTTTCTTGGTGGCGGACCTATCTATCTGGACCGTCCATGTCTTCTTTTGGGGCTCTTCTTTTTTTGAGGATAAGTGAATTCTATAATGAAATCAGCGAGGACCTAGGCTTTGATTGCTACTCGAGGCTTATATTCTATGTCGAACTGGCCAAGCTCTATAACCCATTGGACTAGGCGCCCTACTACATTTATCTTGTTCATTGTCTTTTTTTATTGATAGGATGTGCTTGAAAGTAGTGGCATAGTTTTTTGGAGGCAACTACTATAGCAAAGGCAATCTTCTCTAGCGTTAGGTAATTTGCTTCAACTCCCTAGAATGCTTGACTGGTATAGTACACAAGCCTCTGCAAAGCCTCCTCTACCTTGATCAGTGCCGAGCTTACTGCTGCATTGGATACTGCCAAATAGAGGTGTAGCTTCTCTCCTATTACTGAAGGGCTTAACAATGGTGACTGTGTTAGGTATTCTTTTAGCTTTGTCAAGGATTCTTCGTATTTGTCAGTCTACTAAAAGACCTTCTTCAAGACTTTGAAGAAGGGTAGGCACTTTTCTGTTGCTCGAGAGATGAATCTATTCAACGGGACAATGAGCTACCTAAGGACGATCCTATGGTGACTTCGCCTATTGCAAAGGCTATCCCTCAACGTACATCCTCGCCTACTTCCTCTTTGGAGCCAATCACTCCTTTTGATGATGCTTCCAAGCCCAAAGGAAAGGATAAGGTGTCTAAGGGCTCTTTCTGGTACGATGCAGGGGCCACAATTCTAAAAGCCAATAAGGCGATATTAGTTGACAACCTTTCACCTTTGGGGCTGTTGACACCCCATTTTCCAATCCGTATTTAACCTCATATGGAGGGTAAAAGGGTAATTTTTCCTTGGAAATATGCATCTTGATTCTGGTCACTAGATCCTTAATCTCATTTCACCAAAATGATCTTGATGTTATAATGATCAAATCGACTGTTCATAAGCCCTAATCGGACCATCAGATTGAAAGTTATCATCAAATCAAGTTTTAATAGCCGAGATGCACTATCACAAATTGAGTCCGACCATATGTGATTATGAACAATTGATTCCAATTGGTTATAATTATAATTAATTTGAGGTTAATAATGTGTCATAATTTGATTGGTTAGGACTACATTTTATGGTGTGGTTGCATACACCTAATTAATTAGATAGTTAAACATTAATTATTCAATGAGTAATTTCTGTAATTATTTTTTAATTAGAGTAAATTTGGAACCAATAAAGTCTGAAATAGGAGTGATTGGAGCCATTTAATATTAATTGGGAGCTAATTTGGGACTTATTAACATTAATTGTACTGAAACCATTTTCTAACAAATGACCTCTGCTTACCATTTCTTCAATATCTCTCAGAATATTTTGAATATGTGAATGAGGTTAATATTTCGAAAAACTAGACATCCAGGGCTTTTCAATTTGAGCATAAGAATGAGATAATTCTGATCAGAATTGAGTCAGATATGATTTTTCGAAGTTTGCTCTACATGCTATTATAGTAGCTAAGGGAAAACCGAATTTTTGCTTGCTCCTCACTCCCACCAATCTCTTCATTTAATGCACTAGATTTTCCCCAAGGCAAAAATGAGGTCTAAGTTCATGATTCTTTGTCAACTCTCATTAAATGGTCTTCCATTCATATTTTCTTCACCACTACTATATAAACTCTCTCTCTCCTTCATTCCAAAACACACAAAAAATCTCCTCTCTTCCCCTCTCTTGAGTTCTAGTAAAGTTGAGTAGTCTTGTCATTTCTTGGTTTTCCTAAGACTCAAGGCATTGAGTGAGACTCACTCTTCCTCTCCTAACTCTTCTTTTCCTCCACCCTTAGGACTTCTACCAAAAGTCTCCTCCTCTGCCATATGGATCTTGTATAAAGGTATAATCTTTTTCCCTAACTTGTTTTTTGTGTTTCTGTGATGAGAATTTAGGATTAAAGCATGATAGTAACTATTTAAATTCTCTTGAATATGTTTGAATGTTCTTAAATGTTCTTATGTGTTCTTTAGATGTTCTTGGTTGTTCATCACGTGTTCATGCATAATACTAGTTTCGATCTTAAATCCACATCAAAAACATGAAAAAGATGTTTGATAAATAATTCTTTTAAATTCTTGAATCTAGGATATCACCATTCACACACATTCACTAGAATTTATTTTTCAATCCAAATGCAATGCTTAATAAATTGAATTAGGGTTTATCACATGCACACACATTAAATTCAACATGCAAATTGATTAATAACATATTGGATGATGTGATATGAATGTTGGCCACCATAGTCTAGAAGACCGGTTTCACTGGGTAAGGTGGGTGCCTAACACCTTCCTACCTTAGAAAATAGCCCCCGAGCTTAGATCAAGGGTTAGTAGATCAAATGCTTGTTCATGTAATTTTCGATTTTCAGATTGTAATTAGGAAATAAAGCCATGTACTTTATCCTAGATTGTATCAAGGACCAAATCCATGTAATTTTCCTATGATCAATGTAAATTCAATTGCAAATTAATAAAATGAGAAATTTTTTAATTTTGGTTTTCTAATTTATCCCAATAACTAAATAAGTGGCGACTCCATTGTAAAACTCTTAATCTAAAAGGGAAAATATAACTTGTTGAACCTCCATTTTGAGAGGCAATACACGACTCCACCCATTCGCGTAGGTTTGGCCCAACATCCTATAAAAAGGGGCCAGGGGCGCGGTTTCTCATAGGGGGTGAGGCCATCTCAAGAGTTGATGTCCTCTGATAAGTGTAATTTTTACATGATTTTTATTATCCTCTTATTTATTAAAATTGTTAGTTTTCCTTTATTTCTTTTGATTTGATTTGAGTTTTTTTATTTATATTTATCTATTCATTTGTGCTTTGAAGGAATGAGAAGAGCAAGGAATCAAAGGAATTTTGTACAAAATCCAAGTCCAATTCGGATTAGGATTCCAGTCTGCACATTAGTTAGTATTTTCAGCATAACTTTGGGCTCAGATATCCAATCGAGATGATTCAAGTTGGGCTGGAAAGTTAACTTAAAGGGCTACAACTTTGTAGTTTACCAAAAGTCCGAATTCTGATGTTAAATGGGCCAAAATCATCGGTTACGTGAAGCCTAAAAATCTGGGATTTTCTCCAAACGGGAATAGGATTCCTTGACCTATTTAAAGGCTCTTTTAGGAGTCTTTCTGAAAATGAGAGAAAACCTGAGAGGAAAAGGGGGCTGCCGCATTGAAGATTTTTCTTTTAGGAGTCTTTCTGAAGAGGAGGATCTGAGGGCAAAGGCGAGAGCTTCATGTTGATCAACCATCAGATGAAAGACATAAGTTTTATTTGTTTTCTTTTCAGTTTTATTATGAACTAAATTTTATTTTCTAGAGTGTTGATGTAGTCTAGCAATGAACACACAATTTATATTCTGAATTATTTTATTTTTAATATTTCCATGATTGAGTGTTTAATTCTTATTCTTAATGCTTACTATTTTTTACGAATTATGGTTTGATCAATTGAATTACAATGAGACCGAGAGGTGATTTGTTATTTTAGTTCTAGAATTAAACACCATTAGTTGAGCAAAAGTAGAGATGCTTTACCGCGACTAGTGTGATTTTTCAAAAAATTCAAAGTACGTAATGAGTCTCCAATTAATTAAATTCACATAGAGATATGGAATTGTTAGTTGAAGATATTTTTAATATTATTCGAGAGAAGATATTGAATACTTAAGGAATTTTTAATCATCAACGGGAGATTATTAGAATTTAATAATTAGGAAAAATAAATTGTGTGGGATTTGTTAGGTGAAATCAACTGCTCTAGATCCATTCTTATCATATTTTTACACTTTTAGATTTTACGCTTTGTTAATTTTTTATTCATAGATTTATTTTTATTAAATAGTTTAATTTAATTCAAATAATAGAACGTTCCATCTATTTTCGATTTTCCAAATAGTACTTAATTTAGTAAATTTCGGTATTCAATAACATAGTTAATCCCTGTGGGTTCGACATTCGTTTTCTAAAAACACTTTACTACTTGTTACGATTCTGTGCGCTTGCAGATTATTTTACGTGAACAAGTCCTCTCATGTGCATAAGGTTATGCTAGTATGAACTACGAATGAAACTCTTCTTCTTATTTCATTGTTTTTCCTTTTTTAATGTCTTTCTTCTCTTTTTTGCAAGTGTTAGGCAAATCTTTGTGCATTTCTGGGAAGTACTTGGATTATGAGGAGAAGTATGTGCTGGCTAAGACCAAGGTGGAGTCCCTTTCTATGGAGAATGAATCACTTAAGAGCCAGATCTCCGCACTTGCTAAGGAGTTTAAGAAAGACAAGGAACACCTGAAGACTCTAGAGAAGAGCATTGACACGGAGAAGGCATTTTCAAAGTTGAAGGACAAGTAGATTGATGAGGCCCTTCTAAAGGTTGAGAAGGCTGGCTCGGAGGAAATGGAGAAGTTCAAAGCTTCGGACGATTATTCAGACAAACTTTATGACTACTACATGGAAGGTTTCGATCTTTTCCCTCCTCATACTTCGAAGCTCGCTTTCCATTCTGGACAAGTTTTCTTCTGACACTCTCGTCCTCCTATTGGCTTAGTTATCCAATCCTTCCTCATTATGGTTTCCTTTAATCCTCTTATGCTCTTCTTCATTCTGATTCTCCGTTGTCTGTTATCATTCCTCATTCTGGGATTTAGCGGCTCTCCTCAGTTCTTCATTCTGGCAAGTCACTTCTTCCAAGCTAGCTGTCAAGGCTTGAATTTACTGGGTGGCTTGTTTGGCATCCATCTCGTGCTATAAGGTTCTCTTTTGTCACTTAAGGAAGATGGCTTGAATGATTAGCGATTCCCCATAGATGGCACCAAACTAATGACGCGAAAAATCACCAAGTTGAGGACCTCATCTCACTAGATGGATGATCCCGTGCTTGGTCGTGCCTCCGGTAAGAACCTACAACAAAGGTTGGGAAAAAAGTGTAATACATCGGTGTGGTGTTTGCCAAAAATACTCCAATGCTTAAGTCAAAAAGGGAGAAAATTGTTCAGAGAGAAAAAGTCTTGGAGTGATTTTTGGATGAGTATTTGTGTATACCTTTGGATTATGTTGTTCCTCTCTTTTATAGTTGCTTCCTGTCTTAATGGGTAATGAATCTCAGCATTTATTGGCATTAGCTAGTATGTCATCAATGGGAGCTCTGAAGTGCATAGCTCACTTGTTACTGTTGCTTCGTCCATTACATTTCGTCATCAAAGCGTGCAATAAATGTGTAACGCTTACTTGGATCGTCATTTAATGGGAATGACGATCCCGCGTTATTTTTTATTCATCAATTACCATAGTGCATGGTTTAACTTTGATTGTAATCTAATTAATTGTGTTAGGACATGTGTGAATCATGTTAGAAATATATGTCACTTAGAATTGGCTAATCCTTTGATAAAACGCACTTTATTTATAATTAGATAAATCTAGGATGTGTTTAATACTTCAAGAAACAAGAGTTCTAGTCCAAGTGTTAAAACCATGCAAATCTGTCCAAGAAGCAAGTGAAGAAGTGCTGGATTTTAAAACTCGACAATTAGCTCAACAGATAACATCTATTGAGGTTTAAAAGGCTTGTTTAGGCTGATTCTTGACAGCTACTCAATAGATAACCTATCAATTGAGATTTACGAAAATCAATTTTTCAAATTTGATTTCACACCAATGCATGTATATTTGTTTAGGCTTTCTTTTCTCACAACCCTAAACATATATAAGGATTATTTTAAGGGCCATCACAGCTGATGAAAGTGGATGCAACTTAATGTAAAAGTTTTTCACAAGCATATTGTGATTGGAGACATATGCCCTAGTTCATCTCTCTCTTGAAGAAGCTGTTGGGTTTGTATGCCATAGGATTTTATAACCAAGGAGTTTCGTGATCTTCATCGTGTTAATAAACTGAAGAACATTATAGCTAACATCCTTTTCAAGTTGGTGATTAGTCACATACTTGAATCCGTGCATCGATTGGTTAGTCACGTATTGGGAGTCATGCATTGAAATAAGAGATTGTCACTACAGAACAAGTCCAATTGAATATTGGGGTAAGGGTTCAACTGTAGTTCGTAAAAGGTATTGGGATTCCTTTACTTGTAACCGCTTGTTGTAATAATAGTAGATTCTCGAAAGTGGTGACCTTAAAATCATCCGGTGGGGTTTTGCCTTGGAGGTTTTCCCCATTCATAAACAAATCACCGTGTCAACTTTATTTTCCGGTGCATATTAATTTAGTTGGTGATTTTTTTGTGCTGCCAGGCGTATTGCATGTTAATTGAATCAATTAATTAACTTGGCTAATTTATTGGTTAATTTATCATAAGGGGTCAATACATTCTTGGCCTATCAAATTGGATAATGAACATATCCTTAAGGTAGTTGAATGCAACAGGGAAGAGTGATGGATTTAAGGTGTAGAGTCTTTCTTAAGACAGAACGTAAATGATAAACCGTGTAGCTATATATTGTATTAAGCATTCTACGTTATGCAATTTTTAGGTTCTGCTCCTTTCTTCTTCTTCTTTTTTATGTTAATTGTGACAATTTTATTCCTAATTGGTTAGAAATCCATCTTCTTCACCATCTAACTTCTTAGATTGTACGTTTTGCAGGTATGTATTTGTCTTTTTTTTATTCATGAAATTGATTAGGTGTTCTGTATTTTTTTGCTTTTTGTTTAAGCTAATTTTCTTAACTTTGATCTAATTTATATGAATAATTCAATTCTCATGTGATGGTATGAGTCTCTTTACTTCAAATTTTTAATATTTAGTTATTTATATTTTTCTTAATTATTTAATTGAGGTTTTCACCAAAATATTCTTTCAATTTTTTTTTGGATATTTTTAGTTATTGAATTCAAGGTTTTTTCATTTGAATATGCAGTGCAGAGATATACTTAGTATCAAAGTAAGATTAGCATCGTTCTTTCAACAGGATGATTGCCAGGAGGACTGAAATTCTCTTGAATTTCGTTTGGTACAAACCTCTTACCAAATCAAAAGTTAGCAACTCAAACTCAAAGAGCAAGGCTGCAAGAGACTTCCATGTTGGATGGTAAAAGTCCTTAAGACCTACATTTATTTCCTCATGTTTGGCGTATTTGATCAAAACTTTTGGTCTTCCTGATATATTATCATTGAAAAGTTATTAGATAAAACTCATTTTTCCTTTGCAGTAGGTTTGATATGAAACTTATTTTCAAATATATACTATGCAGATTTTTTTTTTTTTTAAAAATCCATAAATGAATAGATGGTATAAGTATAACCATCCAAAAATAGAATAGAAAACTACTGACATTTTTCTTTCTTTTTTTAAATAATAATTTGCAAGTAAATGGAAATAAGAGAATAAAATAGAATTCAAGTTTCTGCTAAGAATTCTTTTCATATAAAGTATAAACAAAGAGCTTGGTTATAAAGATTTTACTTCATATAAACATTTATCCCATTGTATATTTTGAGTATCCAAAAACAATGTAAGAAATTGTTGGGGATAGATTACCCAAGTTCACAAAAGAGGAGGTTAAGATTGCGAAAGGCTCAATGGATTTTATGTTATCTTCATCCTCCTCTTTATTCTCTCTCTTAGCCTTATGGGTTGAACAAATTGTTTTGTTCTCTCTTTATTCAAAACAAAATAGTGAGAAAATTACGTGGCGTATGAAAAGTTTTGCAATTTATAGCTTCCAATGTAAATAGCCATAAGTCACGATTCCAAATATATCATTCATTTTATGCTCGTGCATTAGTGGATGTTGGAATATACCTTTGGCTACATGATGGACATAGGACCAACCAAGTAATGATTGTACCAGCTAAGCAAGATCAAGGCAGCGAGGATCAAGCCAACCATTCTTAGGTCATTGCAATTTTTTTTTTTTTTTAATTTATGAATAAAATTGTGCAACACACGACCCTTTTATCTGTACGTTAGTAAAACCCTATTTATAGTCTAATATAGGAAAATAATGATTACTAATAATTGTTTGTGAAAAAATAGCATCATTGCCCAATAGTTGTTTCCAAAGGTATAGTAAAAAAAGTATTGAACTGTTGATAAAGAATTGAAGGGGGCCCAGAGAGAAGAGTCAGAGAGTCATGACCCAAAGCCGCCCTCCCCCCCCCCCCCAAAAAAAAAAAAAAGGATCTGTCAGAACCCATAACTCATAAAACGTAGTAACAATCAATTTCATGCACATCAAACTAAGTCCATAATATAGGGATAGCAATTTATATCCGACTTGCAGATACCCAACCCGACCTGAGCCTAATTGGTTAGATTTTACTCGGCCCGATAAATTATAAGGCAAGGTATGGGTTAAAAAAAAAAAAAAAAAAGCCAAAGTAGGTCCGAGTTGGGTCTTAGTTTTTGCAAAAAACTTGGCCCGAACCTAAACCTGGACCCGGCCCGTTTATATATATAAGTTAAAAATACCCCCATATATATATATATATATATCTATAAGTATAAGTTTAAAAATAAAAAATAAAAATAAATAAAAATAAAATAAAATAAAAACCCCTAACCCCATATTCCCATTTCACTCACTTAGCTGCTACTCTCTTTCTCCTCTCCCGCTCTCACTTGGTCACTCCCTCTCACTCACCCCCAACCTTCCATCTATCACTGTCGGCCTGAACATCTGTCACCGCCAGCCATCACTTGCACCTCTAGCCGCCTCGCTTCCTCCATGTGTCTCCACCAGACCACCTCGTTCTCTATCTTTTATTTTCTTTTTTTTTCTGGGTTCATTTCGTCTCAATCATGTGAGTTGTTTGTGATTGTGTTAGGATTTGTGTTTGTGTTTGTGATTTTGAATGGGAAAATCATAAATCTAAATTTGTGTTTGTGATTGTGATTTTGAATGGGAAAATTATAAATTTGAAATTTTTGTGTTTGTGCTAGGATTTGTGTTTGTTTTTATGATTTTGAAAGGGAAAATCATAAATCTTTGGTCATTGTCCATCCATGATTTCCTGGTGGTTCTTTTTATTTTTCAATTTCATTCTTTGATTTTCTTTGTTGATCCTCAAATATTTATTACTTTTTAACAATTTTTGTATGTGGGTATTTCATTCTTTGATTTTCAATACCTAAGTATACTCCTGCCAATATATATATATATGTGTGTGTGTGTGTGTGTGTGTGTGTGTGTGTGTGTTTGCCCAGATTCAAGCCTTGAATCTGGGCAAACACATTCCCAGAAATAAAGAATCTAGCAAACACATTTTCAAAAATAATGAATTTGGGCAAACATTTTATTTTAATTATTGGGCGACAGTATAGGCTTCAAGAAATTTTTTTTTTTGGGGATTGGGCCACGGTTTAGGCCCAAATTGTGGCATGGCTAGCCAGTGTCCAACGAGTCGGGTTTGGGGTTAAGAAAAAAAAATCCATTTAATAGAGCCAGGTCCAAGTTTTTTGGGGCAGACCTGCGGGTCAAGTCCGAGTATGAAAAAACCTAGCCCATAGCCATTCCTAGATAAATATCAATAAAATTAAATATAATAATAATAATAATAATAATAATAATTCCTCAGAAAATAATAATAATAATAATAATAAACCTTCTGAAGCATCGTCTTTTTCTTCTGGTCATCGTTCATGAAACAGCTTAGGATTTTTTCTTTGGAAATTTGGATCAACAACTTCATTTTTTTTTTTTTTTTGGGAAGGGGGAGGGGGGAGAGCTTAAGATCAAATTGTATCGATTAGCAGAATTAGAGCCACAGCCCAATCGAATATATAGTAACACTTAAAATCTTTTGGGCCAACATTTTGGGTCATAACTGTGGGCCTAAGGTGTAAAGAATACTAGCTCAAATCATCCTTAAACTTGGAGTTGGCCTTTATTTTTTTTTTTTTTTTTTTTTTGAGAAGTGGGCTTGATAGTATATATATGAGGTGGCGCGTTCCAACTCGGACTCGAACTCAAACTCTAGATTATGGGCTTGTACGTCTTGGTGAGCATCAATAGTCTCAAGCTCTCGGCTACAAAAATGAAAAGAAGAATTTAAAAATAACTAAAATGTCTCTCCTAAGTTCCTAACCACATCTTCCATCAAATGTATAAATTCTTCAATAATATATATATATATATACACACACACACTCAATCATTATCAAATGAACATAAGGTGAATTTGATTTCCACCCTAAAATGGAATACCAAAGAACAAACTCCTTTAGGATTAAATATTTTCTTAGACTTCACAAGCCAATGATGCTAGAACCACAACTAAAAACACAACTTTCCTATAACTTGTCCACATGGTGAGTTATGAGTGGTGAAATTGTGGACCCACCACTTTTATTTCACCACTCACTACTCACCACGTGAGTAAGTTGCGGCAAAAATTGTGACTTTAGTTATAGTCCTAGTTTTTTTTTTTTTTTAACTTGCAAACACATAGTAAGTCTTTAAGAGCATTGAAAGTAGATTACCCATTTTTTCCCCACTATCTTAAAATAAGAACCAACTAACCATTTTTTCAAAACAACTACATCCAATTCCCTATTCAACACCCTATTTCTCATTCTTTTTTCTTTTTTTTTTTTTTTTTTTTGGTTTCCTCTCCTCTTTTCTTTTCTTTTTTCACTCTCTCCCATTCATCCTCTCTCTCTCTCTCTCTCTCTCTCTCTCTCTCTCTCTCTCTCTCTCCTCGTTTTTTCAATTTTAGGTTGCCGATCTAGGGATTGTTGGGTTTGGCTTGGCTATTTAGTGGGTGTTGGTGGGTTTGGATTTGAGTTTGTTGTGTTGGTATTTATATTTAAGTTTTAATTAATTACGAAGTAATTATAACATCATCGTGGTTTGACCTCGGTCGAACTCTACTCCAATTTTAAAAACCTTAAACCTCTCTCTTTGCCAATTCTTTGAACAGTTTAGGTTTAAAAACTAGGAGTGCATGTCAATTTTCCTTCCCTTTTTTTTTTTTTTTTTTTTGCGTAAAAGAGGGATATTTATTGAAGTAAACACAGATGTAAAGTACAACATAACCAAACAACAAAATATACAAGAGTAAATAGACCCCTGTGAACAGATATACTAGAACATGCTTAAACTACAAGACTAAGCCAACTACACACTGCGACTAACACCAGCGATATACAAAACTTTATTTGCAATACACATCATGAGATAAATCAAAACCCCTTGGTCCCATCCCATTGAGTCCCAAAACAAACATTACAACCAAAAGGTGGGGCATGTGTCATATAATATTTCTCTCTCCCTCTAAGAAGCTCCCCATTTTACCTACAAATCAGCATAGCTGTTGGCTTCTGAAAGTTCAATATAGGTATGAAACACCCTTGAACGTTTAGACCCCAAATTATAAAAATACCAATTCAAGCTTTATATCAAACAATTAATGTGCGGAACATGATAATAAGCTAATAACAGAATTGATAGACAATCTAAGCCAAATATAAACACATCCACAGCAATAAATATAAGGTAAAGATAAAGGGAAGAACGATGCAAACACATGGACAACACACAATGTGTTATCGAAGAGGAAACCGAAGTCCTCGGCGTAAAACCTCTTCGCCGCCCTCCAAGCAGTGATAAAATCCACTAAAGAATGTAGTTGGGATCCATGAACAACAGAAGACCCTCCAAGCCTAATCTACCCAGGTACCTAAGCCCTCCAAGCTTCTTGCTCCAACGAGGTTACGCCGAACCTATTTCTTCTTTAGCTTCCCAGATTCCACTACTTGACCATAGCATCAACCAATGTATATTGGTTCCTTCCAAACTGCTTCCCTTAGCACCAAATAAACCTTCTCATAGATGTGGGTGTGGTGAAATAAAGATTTGGTAAAAGACCTCTCAAGGGTATGACAATGGAGAGGAAAAGAGTAGAGAATTTGTAGAGTTTCTTAGATGAAGATTGGGGATAAGGCAATCTTGTTTTTTTTCTAGGGTTTTCTCTCACAAAAATTCTCTCTGGAAGCTCTTCACATTTAGTGGGTATAAGGGTCTATATATAGTGAGGTGATATGAGAATACGAAGAGACAGATTTTTGCCAAACAGGGTAAATTGGCAGCTTGATCTCGCAGCTTGTCCAAGTCACGAAATCAAGTCGCAACATAACGGCCTGGCAAGCCTGGGACTTTTGTCCTGTAGTGTGACAGCTGGCACAACCCTTCAGCTTCCCTGCATGCATCTCACATGCCTGGAGTTGGCGACTTGCAGCCGCGAGCCACCCGCGAGTCCAAGCCGTGAAGCTCTGCTTCTTTGCACATACTTGAGCTTTACTTCACAACTTCTCACACACTACCCTTACAATAATCCCACCTAAATACAGGGTTACTAAGTGCTTAATTTACAAGCAAATTGGCACGGAATAAAGCCAACACAATGGTTGATAATTTTCAACAAGATGGTTGCACGAAATAAAGCATGGCACAAACCACAAAGGCCTACAGACTCTGCACAAACAAACCCTTAAATCTTACATAAGCAACATGGGTACAAAACAACAACAAAGTGCTGAAACTGAATGATATCATATTATATATGCTGAAATAAACAACTACCACCACAGTATTTTGAGTTATCAAAGTTTTATATACAGAAAACAAATGAAAAAGAAATGATGAAGAAATCTCCCCTTCAAAACGAGCACTCCCCCTTAAGAGCTGCCCCTAAAAGTTCTCCCCCTGTTTGACACAAATTGCCAAAGGGTCAGTGCTGCAATTTTGAGAAAATGCCATCAACTTGAGCTGCCAAGACATCAATTTGGTCCTGCATAGCGGCCAATCTCTCCGACTGCTTTCTCTAGCCATCACTGAGGGTCTTCTCCACTTCCTCAAGATGTTTGTGGAGGTTATCAAAGAACATTTTCAACTTGTTAGGCTGAGGAGTAGACTGTGGTTGTGAAGTGCTTGGTTGCTGTGAAGTATGGATGGCATGAACAGGTGAATCTGGCTCAGGAGTAGAAGAGGTAGCAGAAAATAGATGTGCACTCTTTGGAGTTTTGGATGAATGACTCCTGCTGGCTTGTAGAGTGAACATAGAGATTGGTCGAGGACGAGCAATCATGGTCCCAATTGAGGGAGGAGTGACACCTTCTCTTAGAACGAACTTCATAATAAGACTACAGAATGGAAGGCACCCTCGTGCTACTGTTCGGGTTGCTATCTTTCTTATGATGTGATAAATATGAGCACAGATGTCAATGGTGGTGCCTGTAATGAGATCACATAGAAATTGTGTCCTTCCAAGGTTTATATACACCGTCTTGGTCAGTGGATAGAGGTTTGAAAACATGATCAGCTTCAATGTTGTCAAATTAGGTGAAAACTTGGTAGTACTAATGGATGTGCCGGCACTAGAAATGTCATGGTCAGGACCAAGAACATGGAGAATGTCCTGAATCACTGGAGTACAATCATCATACGGAGTTAGATCGGCATCCATAGGTCGTGTGATTTTGAGAAGGTCAGCTATGGTGTCTGGACTAATGATGAACTCTGTTCCTCTTACCAGACAATGTAGTTCAGTCTCAAGATCAATTGTGTTGGCAAAACACTCCTTCACTAGTTCAATCATCAGATCAACAAAATTTCCAAATAATGCTGCCCAATCTTTTGCCTTGAAGATCCAAGGGACAAAAGTGGTGTCCAAAGTGTCAAATCTGACCTCCCGTTCCACTATAGGAGTTCCCCGGTCAAAAATGCTTGAGTAAGCATCTCGGTGTTGAGGAGTTCTGAACAACTCAATATTGAGTTCAGTAGATGGCTGTGAGGAAGACCGTGTTCTTTTTGCAACAGGTAATGTGTCCTCTTCTGTCATAACCTCTTTTCCTTTAGAAGATTGTTGAGACATCTGCAAGAGAGCAAACATACAACAAAGTACCAGATGCAAAACCACAGTGAACCAACATCAACTTGATTAGATTTAGTTAAGAATGTGGGGGAAAATTTCACATAATCACAAACACAAGAAACAGATTAACATTCAGAGAACAGATGGTTAAAATGATACACATTCCATACTGAAGCACAGAAACATCCCAAGGAGTACAAACACTCTAAAGACTACAGAACCATAGACAAATGACCCAAAGCCACTTACCAAAAGCACCACATAAACCCCAAACCCATATGTCTAATGAGTAAAGAGAAACTCTATCAAACGAATAATGTTCAGACAAGAGACAAGCATACTGAGGCATAGACAAGATACAAAATAAACTCAGCAACCAAAGGTAATAACCTCAAACAATCATATTCACCATATTAGGCAAACCCATTTTTGGACACAGTATATCGCAGAACACATGTGCAATGTTCAAAACAAGAAGGTGATGGTTAACATAAAGAAATGAAATGAGGGAAAGAAAACTCATACCTTATTCTTGATGTTTGATGAAGACATGATGCAGAAAATGAAAGCTATTCCAAAGAACCACGGAGTGTAGAGAAAAGATATTGAGGAGAAGATGAGCAGACACTGAACTTCGAGGGAAAAACTGAAAAACAGTTTTAAAATTTGTATTTAAAATGCAAAACATGCGTTTTTCGCTACTGGATCAAGTCGCCAGTAAGTCGCCAGGTTAAGACGCGAAACACTATAAAGAGACAAAACTTGAGAAATTTCTCTAAGTGTTTTTCGCGACTGGAAGGTCTACCTGTGAGATAGTCGCGATATGAGCCGCGAAATTCTCTGAGTACTTTTCGCGACTAGACCTTCCACCTGCGAACCAGTAGCCACACTGACCCGCGAAAACAGGAAAATTCAAATTTTGGAAAGAAAAATTTTCTAAGTCTTTTTCGCGATTAGAGCATTTATTCGCCAATTAGCCGCGAAAAATCTCTGAGTGATCTCGCGACTGGGACATGCGACTGGGCCAACCTGCGACTTAGTCGCCAAAACAGGGCAACACTGTTTTTGAAATTTTTGACCTTTTCGTAAAAACAAAGTACTTTCCACAAAAAAATCAAAACACTCAAAAATCTTTTTGTGTTTGACCAACAAAGATTGAGCATGTGAAAACACATTTAATCAAAGTACAATCACACAAATGAATAAGACATTCATTGAACATAGACTTGTGTGTTGTGTGTGGATATCAAAAATGAGATAGTCCTTAGTCCAATGTGAAGCTTCAATGATCAATTCAATCAAGGCATACACAACTAGCACTACATAATGTGATCTATCTCAATTATAGAAACATGCATATATGACCTCCCACAAGTACTTGATAACAATTCTTTGAAGCTTTACATTTGGCTCCATATTCAACATATCATTTGGAATTTTTGAGCAAAGAAAATCTCATTGAGAGATAGATGCCTGAAATTTATGATATTTCAATTGATGTGTTAGCCTTTGGCTTTTTGGGCATCATTCACACATTTTATTTTGGTCGCTTTCCCTTTTTTCTAGTCGAATACTAGTTTGGGCGACAGGCTTTTGCAGCTCTATANTCTTGTTGTTGTCTAATCTCAGCTTCTAACAATTAGGTATGTATGTCCTTGCAATCTTGCACAATAATGACACACATAATCTGTTCTGGACTTCGTTGTGATCTTGGAGAGATCTTCCTCTAGTTTCATTTCTAGCCACAGACTGATTTCGGGGCTTATTCACCATTCGTTGCTCAGCCATATTCTCCCTTTTTTACATTCCTCATCTTTCTCAAGAAGACCCTTCAACAATCATCTCATTTGCCTTCACAAACTTTACTCCTTTGGTGACTTTGGCTGATGAGCAGCTTCCTCTGGTGTATCCCAATCCGGATTTGTCTGAGGCATGTTTTTGAGATGAAATAACATCATCTAACTTCCTGGAGGAGACCCTATCTATCTTGGCATGAGCTTCCACTACCTCTTGCTCAAGGAATCTCACTTTTGTGTAAGCTTCTGACAGCTCACCATTAAGTGCTTCAATCTCACATTTTGCCCCTTGTATCGAGCCAGGAGACTTTTGTAATCTTCTTCAGCCCTCTTCATCTTCTTAATGGCTGCATTAGCCACCTTAGCATATTCACCGGTCTTCTTAAAGAGTGAGTTGTAAGTCTCTTGCAATCCCACTGCTTCTCCAACTTCCTCATCTTCAGACTCCTTGACTATTCCAATAAACTCCAAATCAGAATGTTCACCAAGCTCCTTTACAAGAATATCCAAATCCTCTGAGGTCTCCACATGAGCAATGGTCATGAACGCGGAGTAATTTCCTTCTCCATTACAGCTCTCTTCTGAGTCAGAGTTTGATGAATCTGAGTCACTCAGAGTAGTGGCATAGACCTTTCCTTTGGACTTCAAATAGTTGGGACATTCCTTTTTGAAGTGTCCGTGTCCATTACACTCAAAGCAAGTGATTCCTTGAGATGATTGGGAATCTCTATCATCCTTCCTTTGAAATTCTTTCTTCTCCCTCCCGGAACTCTGAAATTTTCCTTTGTCACCAAATTTTTCACCATTCTTGAATTTCAATAATTTTTGAAAGTTTTTACAAGATACGCTACATCTTTACTCTCCATCTTCTTCGGAAGGATTATCATTCTTTTGGTGATGGTTTTAAGAGCAAGCGATTTACTCGTTTTGTGGAAGATAGTCCAAGCTCATACGTTTGAAGTGATCACATGAGCTCTTAGATATTAATTTCATCCAAATCCTTGCTTTCCTCTATGGCTGTGACTTTTGCCCGAAAGCTCTCTAGTAAGGACCTCAAAATTTTTCTCACCACCTTATTATCCTCAATCTTCTCCCCAAGATTGAATTTCGCAATTACAATTTCATTGAGCTTCCCGTAGAATGAATCAAATGGTTCATCATCCCCCATCTTGAGCTCTTCAAATTTGGTGGTAAGTATCTGAAACTTTGTGTCCTTAACTTTCTTTTACCCTCATATGTCGTCTCCAAAATCTCCCAAGTTTCCTTGGCTACCGTCATATGAGAGATCCTGTGGAATTCATCAGGAGACACACCACAAAAAATAGCATTTAACACTTTACTATTAGCATTGGTTACTGCGAGAGCTGCCTTATCCCAACTGGACTTAGGATCCGTTGGCTTGGTCCAACCAATCTCAACCCGCACCCCAAACGGTATCATCTATAGACCATAAAAATGCTCTCATTCGGACTTTCCAAAATGCATAATTATTACCATCAAAAAATGGTGGAACAGTGAGAGATTGAGACCTATCCATCTCAACAAGGGGTCAAGGATCAACACTCAGGTATTAAAACCACAACAAGTGTACCCGCTCTGATACCAATTGAAAGTTCAATATAGGTATGAAACACCCTTGAACGTTTAGACCCAAATTATAAAAATACAATTCAAGCTTTATATCAAAAAATTAATGTGCGAACATGATAATAAGCCAATAACAAAATTGATAGAAAATCTAAGCCAAATATAAACACATCCACAGCATAAATATAAGGAAAGATAAAGGGAAAAACGATGCAAACACACAACAACACACATATGTTATCAAGAGGAAACCGAAGTCCTCGGCGTAAAACCTCTCGCCGCCTCCAAGCGTGATAAAATCCACTAAAGAATGTAATTGGGATCATGAACACAGAAGACCCTCCAAGCCTAATCTACCTGATGCAAACCTCAAACGACACGCTTTGAGACCCAACAAAAATATTGAAATTGATGCGAACCTCAATCAACACGCTTTGAGACCCAACAAAAATATTGGAATACTTGCCCAAGAAAGCAAAAATTCAGATTTTGATAAAACTCTGACCCAACGTTTATAAGTGAAACGCGAACCAAAGGTATAAGTAACAGACCTTGACCCAATGATTATAATGGAATCATTGAACCAAAGGTATAAAATTTGAACGCCACAAGGAAGAATCCCTGATAAGTTCACAGTTCTTGAAGAACCAAAAGAAGAGCAAAGCCTCACCTTTTCTGATTTTTATTCAATAATATATGAAAAACGTTTACAGACTTAGGGGCCTATTAAGGCTCCATAAAACTTGATAGACAAGAAATATATTCTAAAATAACTCCTAATTGATACCTAACCATATCAGGAATCAAATTTGACCTAAAAAGCATTAAATGCACCTAAAAATAAGGAAATAAATCACCTAAACCTAAAATAAAGTTTTTTACATAAAAATACCAAAAATAATAAATTACAATAATTAAATAGTAAATTGTGTCGTTCATCAGACCCCTCCACTTGAATCAAACTCGTCATCGAGTTCATCTTTGAAATCTGAAATCTTCCGCTCCAAATAAACAAATACTTCGAATGCTTTAATAACTTGATCCGGTTCTGTAACTTGAATCCTTCATAAAGTGCAGCGTAAAATTTCTTCTCATCTACTTTCAATTTATTTGCAACATCAATCAACAAAGGGTTGATAATAAAATTAAAATTTTCTACTCCAAGAAAATCAACATATTGTATGGTCTTCTTCAACAAATCAACTAAAACTTGAGGATTGTGAGTTGTGGACTCATCCTCATATTTGACATCAATTGAATCTTCCACATTGTTTTCAATAATTGCCATATCTTTTTTTCTTTTCTTTTTTTTTCACCTTTTTTTTTTTTTTTTTGGAGCTTGGTGCACGATTTTAACCTAGTGCACGTCACAAAATAAGAACGAGAAACAAAGAACACAAAAGGAACAAGACAGGATGATAACAGGAAACAAAAGATAAAGGGAAAGAAAACTGATTTTAGAACCTGTGCTCTGATACCAAATGATGCGAATCTCAAACGACACGCTTTGAGACCCAACAAAAATATTGAAATTGATGCGAACCTCAATCAACACGCTTTGAGACCCAACAAAAATATTGGAATACTTGCCCAAGAAAGCTAAAATTCAGATTTTGATAAAACTCTGACCCAACGTTTATAAGTGAAACGCGAACCAAAGGTATAAGTAACAGACCTTGACCCAATGATTATAATGGAATCATGAACCAAAGGTATAAATTTGAACGCCACAAGGAAGAATCCCTGATAAGTTCACAGTTCTTGAAGAACCAAAAGAAGAGCAAAGCCTCACCTTTTCTGATTTTTTATTCAATAATATATGAAAAACGTTTACAGACTTAGGGGCCTATTTAAGGGCTCCATAAAACTTGATAGACAAGAAAATATATTCTAAAATAACTCCTAATTGATACCTAACCATATCAGGAATCAAATTTGACCTAAAAAGCATTAAATGCACCTAAAAATTAGGAAATAAATCACCTAAACTTAAAATAACGTTTTTACATAAAAATACCAAAAATAATAAATTACAATAATTAAATAGTAAATTGTGTCTTCATCACTACCCAGGTACCTAAGCCCTCCAAGCTTCTTGCTCCAACGAGGTTACGCCGAACCTATTTCTTCTTTACTTCCAGATTCCCTACTTGACCATAGCATCAACCAATGTATATTGGTTTCTTCCAAACTGCTTCCCTAGCACCAAATAAACTTCTCAAGAGTGGGTGTGGTGAATAAGATTTGGTAAAAGACCTCTCAAGGTATGACAATGGAGAGGAAAAGAGTAGAGAATTTGTAGAGTTTCTTAGATGAAGATTGGGGATAGGCAATCTTGTTTTTTTCTAGGGTTTTCTCTCACAAAAATTCTCTCTGGAAGCTCTCTACATTTAGTGGGTATAAGGGTCTATATATAGTGAGGTGATATGAGAATACGAAGAGACAGATTTTTGCCAAACAGGGTAAATTGGCAGCTTGATCTCGCAGCTTGTCCAAGTCACGAAATCAAGTTCGATAACGGCCTGGCAAGCCTGGGACTTTTGTCCTGTAGTGTGACAGCTGGCACCCTTCAGCTTCCCTGCATGCATCTCACATGCCTGAGTTGGCGACTTGCAGCCGCGAGCCACCCGCGAGTCCAGCCGGAAGCTCTGCTTCTTTGCACATACTTGAGCTTTTCTTCACAACTTCTCACACACTACCCTTACAATAATCCCACCTAAATACAGGTTACTAAGTCTTAATTTACAACAAATTGACGGAATAAAGCCAACACATGGTTGATAATTTTCAACCTTACAGCTTCTCTCCAAATGTGATCAATTTGGGCCTCCCATTGCCTGGTTAGGAGCAACTTGTAGTCCAAAATTAAGTTAGTATACTTAGGAGGATAGTCCATGTGCGAGTTGTTAATCCATTTAGTAGCTAAAAGAGAATGATTTTGTTGGGAAACATATCAGTAACCACTAACCACGATTCCATGCTTGTATCAATCCTTCACGAATTGCCCAAAGCTCAGCTTCTGTGTTGTTGATGTTTCATAAATTTAAAGAAAAACCCATAACCAATCACCATAGTAGCTTCTGACTCTGTCACCTGCTCCGATGTTCCCTAGGTTCCCCTTAGAGCTCCCATTTGTGTTAAAGGTCATAAAAGGACTCTGTGCAGGTGTCTAGGATATGTGTATGCGCATAGATGAGTGGATAGATGATGATAGGATAGAACTTAAGAAAAAGAATTCAGTGGCTTGTGACAGAGAGGTTTTTCTTAGTATGTGTGGAAGTATGTTTTGAGCGTTAAAAACTAGGGAGTTTCGGCTTAACCAAATAGACCAATTGGTGAATGCAAAAATTGTACCCTACGGGATGTATTCAGTATTAAAGTTAAACAAGAAATTTAATTTGTACTAGGAGTGGATTAGAAGAGAAAAACAAATTGTGAATGTGGGAGTGTTGAGGGAAAGAAAGCTAGATATGATGAGTAAATTAAAGAAGCAGACACAGAGGGTATGAATTGGACTTAGGATTATTGCAGTGCTAGCATGATTGAGCGGGAGAAAATTATGGAGCGAGTTGGGATTCTATTATGTACACATTTCCAAAGAAAAATTTTGATCTTAATGGAAGCTGAATTTTCCATATCCATGTCCAAGTTTCAGCTCAATCAATATGACCATTGGAATGGAAGATTTGAGAGAGGGATTAAGCTTATTAATTTTACTGAGCAAGTTCCAGAGTGATGATTCCAAATTTGCTCATCACAAGATGAGTTGACAAGTGACAGAGAATGAATTGCATGATATCTCTAGGTAATTGCATACTTAATTGAGTCAAATCCCATTGGGGATTTTGGGTGATAAAGGTGGATATAATACTATCAAATTCATGTGGAAGAAGGGGTTAGTGGAGGAGGGATCGAATTGGTGACAGTGGTATCCAATGGTCAGTACAGAATTTTATATCTTGGCCATTTCCTATAATCCATTGAAGGCCTTTGGAAACAAGGTCTCGCCTTCTTATAAGAGCTTTCCAAGAATGATATCCATTACGGGAAACAATTTAAAGGAAAGTGCTATTGTTTAAGTGTTTATGTTTAAGAAAATTTTGCCCATAGGCTATTTGGGTTCTGCCACAACTGCGAAGCTTGATTAGTTAGAAATGCTTCGTATTAGAAAAATATTATGAAGTGAATAAAAAATTGATTTCTAATGTATCCACTTGAACATGATTTGAAGTTGTGAGAATTCTAAGTCCCATATAGAAAATGATAGAGAATATGAGTTTTGGATTGGATATTGGGTTGGACTTTAGACATGTGTGGACTGAGCCCACTTATCCAATTAATAATAATCAGTATATATTAAAAAGATTTAGAAAGTTAGTTATTGACACCGCATGCCCTTGGTGCGGTAGTTACTTTACAAGTATAAATACTTGTAGTGTGTTGGGAGGGGCAAGGGCCGGGATTTAAATTTTCAAAAGGGAGCTTCATACACATATACACTTAGATTAGGTTAAAGTAGAAATTCTATATTGTATAAAAAAAAAAAAACAAAAAAAATAATAAAAAGTTAGTTATTGCTTTTTCTTCCTATAAAAAATACCTCTAAATTAATTAACCAACAACTTAAAAATGAGGTTAAAATAGTAAATTGGTAAAAGAAAGTTAGTTATTACTTTTTTTACTGTCAAAAATACCCCTACCTAAAACTTAAAAATTGGGTTAAAATAGTAAATTGACAAAAATAATAAATTCCTACTTCTACATTAAAATGTCTTCCTGCTTTTAATAAACTCCTACTTTTATATTGATTTAAATTCCTACTTCTACTCACTAACTCCTTACAAAATAGGATCACTCTTTTGTTAGTTTTAAAACTCCTCAAATCTACAAAACTCACCCCACGTATTTTTTTTTTTTTTTTTACTTCATCACAATGTATTTGTTTCTTCTGTTCCCTTTTTTTTCTTTTTCTTTTTCTTTTTCTTTTTTTTTTTTAATTTCATTACTCTAATCTCACGCTTTTATTTTCCCAAATCTCTTCTTTTTTTTTCCTTTTTTTTTTTTTTAAAAAAACTCTCCTACTATAAAACCAGTACTATAACTTCTATCCATCTTTATCATCATCCCCACTAATAGCAGTTACTACTATGTAATTTCTCACGCTTTTATTTTTGTTTTTCACTTTCTCACTCACAATCTCCTTATTATCACTAACCTCCACATTTGTTTGTCAGTTTTATATTTATCTTATATTTGTGAATGCCAAGTTTCATTCTCCTCAATCTCATGTTTCTTTTTCTCTATAAATTTTTTTGACAATTTGTTCAATTTGTGCTTTTCAATGGTTATTTTTTAAAACTAAGCCAAACTTTAGCAACTAATTGATGACTTCATTGGATTTTATGTTAGGGACACATTTTACGAGGTCTGGAATTGAGATTGGCTAATGCAATCAAGACTCAAACCATTCGTTGAGCAAACAAGTGTCTTCCAAAAATTTTAGTACTATTGATTTATGCATTTATGGGGGAAATAATTTCTTCATCACACCCTTAGGGTTTTTTTTTTTTTTTTTTTTTTTTGGTGTGTGTGATTCTAAAAAATAGAAATTTCAAATTATAATAAATGCAAATTATTAATCTAATAATATCATATAAAAACTATTATCAATAGTTTACGCTATATTTTTTTTCTCTGAAAGGAATTTAATTTGTTTTTGAGTAAAAATAGGTTACTCTCTATAAATTTTATTACTTAAATTTCAAGAGTTTTAGAATTCTATTTCAACTAAAACAAAGAAAAAACCTTATAAAAAGTTTCAACTTTTATTATTTACTAGTATTTTATTATTTTATTTTTTAAGTCAGTAAGTCTGTATACAACAGTTATTTTTGAAACATTGTGTCTGTTCAGTAACTCATACTTTTTCATAGTCCCTCATTTATGAAAAACAACTTCAGAGAAACTCTTCCAAAGAGAAAATTTTTTGTGCAATCATTTAAGTTAAAGAGAAAGAAAGAGACGTAGAGTAGTTCGCAGAGCATGGACCTTATGTGCTTTTTCTCCATACTGTAGATCATTTTATCTTGGGAGGCAAACATCTGTGATTCTCAAAGTACCATAGATTGTGTGAGAGACGAAATCTGCTTTAAGGAGATTGTGTCAAACACAAGACTTTATCTAAATTATTCAACCTTCACACATTTGATCTGTCTATTGTTCTTTTTTTTTTTTTAATCACAAAAGAAAATTGTTGAAATATATCCAACAATCTTAAAGCAAATTTTATTGACTTCGTAATTTACTTTTTGTGAATTATGTAAAAGGATTTGCTACGGTGACTGTGTTTAAGACTTATCCGTCTAAGTTCTTATAGTTACGGATGGGACAAAATTCGCCTTTACCCTTTTCAAGCAAATTATATAGCCTTATGCTCCCCTTCTCAAACTAATTAGGAAAATGCCCCTCTTTTGAAACTCAACTTACTCAAAATCGAGTTAAGCTCTATAGTGACGTTTTTAAAGACCTATAATGACGTTTTTTAACTCAACTTCCGTGAAATCAAGTTATAGGTAAAAAGATTGCCTATAACTCAATTTCATGGAGGTGGAGTAAAAAAACCCACTATAAGTCCTTAAAACATCACTATAGGTCCTTAAAAATGTCACTATAGGGCTACATAATTTTTTTTTTTTTTTAACTTGATTTTGAGCAAGTCGAGTTTCAAAACAGAGGCATTTCCCTAATTAGTTTAGAAAGAGAGATATAAGGCTATATAATTTGCCCGAAAAGGGCAAAGGGCCATTTTGTCCGTTATAGATGGTTAGGTAACTTTGCGAATATTTTTGTATACCTATGTTTACAGAATCTTTGCAATTCAATTGCCGAGTAAACTTAGAGATTTTGATAATCTTTCAACGCCGTGTAAAAGGTATCAGTTCAGCTTTAAGGATTGGCACTTATTAAACTGTGTTTTACTTGACTTTTAAGTTGTTATCTACAATTTGCAAGCCACTTGTTTGGCGTTGGTTTTATTAATGATATAATCGTTTGATATATTTACTAATATAGTTGAAAATACCTTCTTCTTTTTTTTCCTTTTCTTTCTTTTTTTTTCTTTTTTTTTTTTTTTTTCAGAAGCTAGTTGAATACGTATTAACAATTTGATATATGTGATTTGGATTGCACTAATATACTAGTGTATCAACTTTGATAGTCGTGGTAATCGAGTTAACGTTTGACCATTGATTTCTGTGCAAGATTGTAATGGCATTAGTTCATGGAATGTAATTTATGAGTATATATATATATATATATGTATATATGTGAGTTCAAGTTATACCTAGTGTAACTTTTATAAACTTACATCTTTTTTACACCGTAAATTTCTAAGAAATCTAACGGTTAAAAAATCATCATTAAATGCTATTGTTTTCCACTTTATTACCTAATTAATACTAGCATTCTCTTACTTTATCACACAACTGAATAGTATTTTTAACATACTTCAAAAATTTATCACTGTCACCTTCTTTTATGTTAGTGTTGATATTATGTGATATCAATCACTTAAAAGTAGGTCAATCATAAATATATAATTATGGGGATTATTTTTCTTTTTTTCTTTTTTTTCTTTTTTGGTTAGATTGTGTTGAAGAAAATATTATATGGTGGAAAGCAATAAATAAGGAGAGAGAAAAAGAGAGAGAGAGAATGCTAGTATTAATTAGGTAATAAGATGGAAAACAATAGAATTTAATGAGGTTTTTTTAACCGTTAGATTTCTTAGAAAGCTACGGTGTAAAAAATGTGTAAGTTTATAAAAGTTACAACAGATGCAACTTAAACCTATCTCAAAAAAAAAAAAAAATATATATATATATAGAGGATTTACTAACATATGCTCTTAGGGCATACATTAGTAAACTATTTTAGGAAATTTTTTATGGAAAAACGAAAAAATAATTAACCGTTTTGATAGCTTTTTAAATTCCCATAAAAACTTTCCCAAAATGAATAGTTAATGTGTGCTCTAAGGGCACACATTAACCAAACCCCCTCTATATATATATATATATAGTGATATCATTTGTTAATATGTGAGCTCTGTATTTGGGAATACATAAATATGTAATTGCTGTGTATTTTCAGAGTTTGGCCTATGGTTATTTAGTATCTTGGCGTAAATTTTTGTTTTCATTATATATTCGGCCTTTATGTCAATAGGGTGTTTTTATCCTTTACGTGCAATGGGGTATGGGTGGAGTATGGGTTGATGAATAAAGGAAAATGGGAATTTCATTGGAGACAAATTTTTTGAATCCATAATTGCACTAAATTTTGGGCGTGGCTGCCATCTTTTAGTTTTTGGTTTAGCCTTTTCTAATTCATCAAGTGACCCTTTAATTGATAATTAAAATAGCATTATAAGAGTTATTTGTGATAATTTCAAAAGTGAGGATATAGGTCGTCAAACTTGAAAAGAGTGAGGACGAATTGCACACTAATGGGGCTGTAATTAGGGGGCTTCAGTCTTTGTTAAAGAGTGTAATGATCACCTTTAGGCCAAAGATATTATTTATGTATTGGTATGAATAATGCATGATTGTTATGTATAGCCTTTTAATTTGTTTTGAGTATGTATAGCCTTATTTAAACATGCATGTATATATATATATATATATTTTGTGCTAGTGTACACTTGATTGGATATTAATGTGTTTAATCCCAATATATGTTTTGTAATATTTCTTTGGATGAAATATATGTTACATGCCTTAGCTGACATAGTTGAGTTGTCTAAAATGTGGAATGCACAAGAGTCTGTTATGAGAGATTATAAGTAAGAAAGGATGACGTATTAGAGTTTCATTCATTATAAGAATGAAGTTGAGAAATAACTCAATAAATGCAATAAGTTCTTGATTACCATAGAACTTGCAAGGGGAAGCTATTATTTCCACTATTTATTTTTTTCATTGAGATGCTTTAAAAGAAAACCACTAAGACACCTTGTGAATTATGGAAAGAGTGATCGTCTTTCTATAAATTCTTTAAATGTGGGGATGTTTGATGAAGGTAATGGTTCCTATTCCTAAATGATAAAGAACCATTGATTGTGTTTTCATTGGTTATGGTCATAACAGTAGTGTATAGTGCTTTCTAATTTATGAATCTATTATTCTTTTATGCATGAAAATTAATTAGAATATATTTCAAGTGCTAAAATTTCTTAAAAGAAAGTATGAGTCTACATTTAGTATCTCTCATGATCAAGAGTTGATGGAAGAGAGGCTGAGCCAAAGCGTAGTAAAAGGACAAACGTCATATTCATTTGGTTCAGATTTTCTAATTTATATGTTAGAAGATGAACTTAAAGCTTCAAATAAGCAATATCTTAAAGTGCCTTCTTGGAAAAGAGATTGTCAATAGTGCAATAAATCCATCTTAGAAATCTATGCATAGTAGTTGGTAGATCTGCCACCTGGGAATTTGAGAGTTGATGGAATTATTGACTATTACAAAGCAAGACTTGTTGTAGAAGACTACAAACAAAAGGAAGATGTGAGTTTTCTTGATACACAATAAACCAAAGGGGTTCATGATTCCTGTACAAAGAAACAAAGTGCGTAAGCTTGTTAAATCTTTGTATAGATTGAAGCAAGATTCAATGCAATGACATGAGAAATTTGACAATGAGATAATGTCAAATGAGTTTAGGTTTAATGTGACTAGTGTGTGATGTGAAATTTATCACAAGAGGCTATGTCGTTGTGAGATATGTTTGTGTATGTAGCAATAATAAAAGCTACCGAGATGATGTTGACCATTAGGTTCAACTCGGAAGATGTAGGTGTTGTAGATGTGATACAAGAAATAAAATTTTCTAATACATCTAATGGACTTGTCTTGTCTCAAACATGTGAGAGATATGACAACAGTCTAATGAGAACACCTTATACGAAGAGCATATTTGTTTTTGGGAAGTCTTTATAAACCTAAACAAACTTGCATTGTTGGATACTTGTGCCTCCTATTTGTATATATTGGTAGGGCAAAGAGTTATGGTAGGTCTCGACATATCTGTTAGAGACATAATACCATGAGACAGTTGCTCCCAAATTGAATATTCCAGATTATAAAACGGATCCGTAATCAATTGTTTGAGTGGAGAGCAAGTAAATTGCTCATTAAGGGGAATGGGGTTAAAGCCTATGACCTAAAGTTTCCATGACGGTAACCCCATCTACTTTACTGGAGATCCCAATATCTAGGTTTTCAAAGGGACAACAAAATTGTGGAAACTAGTTTTCATCACTATGGAGATAACATCTCCCACCCATTCATATGATGAAATAGTGATGCCTGTAAGCGATGTTCAGGGTAAGCTTTGCTTTTAATAATTCTTATATCTTGTAAATCCAAGTGGAGCATAGCAGGATACTCTTAATAAGAGTCACATATATGAGTGTGAAGTGGGCTGCTTCCATGAAAGTTTTTAAGGCTGAATTCTCTAAAGTACTTCATGAATTTACTAGGCTATGTTCAGGGCCGAAATGAACACAACTATAAGAACAAAATATGTTCGAAAAGGACCTGTGTGAATTCTGTTGTCTTGGTATACACAAACGACTAAACAATTCAAGACATCATGTTCATTGGTTAGCCAGTATATCCGATTGTCTTTTACAAAGGAAAGTTCAAAGCCAAAAGCTACTTCTCCCGATACAGTTTTTTTTTTTTTTTTTCCTTTCTACTCTCTCTGTGTCTACATTATCTTTTGCATTGTGTTTTATCAATTTTCATTCATGTGGGGGGATTGTTAGAAAAATATTATGAAGTGAATAATAAATTGACTCCTTATGTGCCCACTTGAACATAATTTGAAGTTGTGAGAATCCTTAAGTCCCACATAGGAAATGATAGAGAATATGAGTTTTGGATTGGATCATGGGTTGGGTTTTAGGCTTGTGTGGACTGGGCCCACTTATCTAATTAATAATAATATTTTATTTTATTTTATTTTTGAGTCAGTAAATTTGTATACAGTAGTTATTTTGCAACAAAACATGTTCATCAAAATATCCAATCATTCAACTCTTCAATCAACACATGATGAGACACAACAAAACAAAATTAAACAAAGCAAAACATGTTTCTAAGAATATAAAACATATAAATCAATTAAGAACAACAAGAACACAAGCTATAAAAACCCTAATCAAGGAAAAGTTATGAAGAGAGACTCAACTTGCTTATGGAACACAATTTGGTTGATATTTGACCGGCCCCTCAGTGCCTATAACACAAAGATTACATTGATGACAAGAATAATCAAAACAACACAATAGTTTAGGTAATCACAACACAAGAACAAACTTTAATTGAAAAAGGTTTTGAAAGCAATTTGGAGAACAAACTTTCTGCCTTAGAACTAACAAAAGGGATTTTTTTTAATTTGTAAAAATCATGCTTAGGTGCTGTGTGGGAGTTTTAGAAAAGCGGATTAGGGTTTTAGAGAAGATAGAGGCCAAAATAACTCTCACTAGCTAGGCTTTTGATTGGAGGCATAAGATGAGTATTTATAAGTTAAAATTATGGTTTTGGGGGCTTTTTAATTGTATTTAAATGTTCCAAGGGTCCATGGGCTGTCCCACATCAAAACATGATATTTTGAGCCCTTAAAAAATGAAGTTTTAAAAAACCAACAAAATCGGACTGCCTAGTTAGCCCAACTTCCAATGGTCATAACTTACTCAATATAAGTCCAAATTAGGCAAAATTTTTGTTCAAATTGAAGCCCTTGATGTATAATTTCCAATGAAACAAATTTTAATAAAAAATTCTTTTTGCATCAAAATTTACGGAACAAAAAGTGAGCAAAGGTCATTTTTCAGTATTGATTTCAAAGCGATTTAAGCACTTTTAAGTTGTGATTACTTCCAAACTATTGTGAACTCTTTAATTACCCTTGGTTGACATATGTTAAGCTCATAATTGGGGCCGGGGACCAAAATGTATTAATAGGTACAAAATGCGGTGTCTACACACCTAGAGATAATTCAACAAAACACATATGGTTTAACTAATGCAACAAAAGCTTCATAGTTGTGTGCCTTGAGGTTGGGTGGTTGGGCTTTATAAATACGAAATTTGTCCAGAGGGGTAAAGAACTGTAATTAATGAGCTACCAAAGTACCAAGTATCAACCCAAGTTGCATGCATATTATTATTTGTGGGCAGTTAGTAGAAAGCATTTTTATCAGCTCAACTCTCTTTGCTATGATTGAAGCAATTAGTCTTTTATTAGTTAAGGAATCATGCAATGTTGCAAACATACCAAACCCCCACTTCTTGGTTTGAATGATTTTTTTTTTTTAATGAAATAAGACTGATTTAGTTATTTGAAGCACAATATAATTTTTTTTTTTAAATAAAAACATAAAAAAAATTTTATAAACTTTTCAATTTAACTTTTTAGTAAATCAATTTTTTTAATTAAAAATAACTCAATTTATGTAAGTCTTTCGAAATCCTTCCATTCCATGATTCCTGCAAATAGATCTCACTTAATTAGAGAATACCGATAAGATGGAAAAACAAATAACAGAATATGCCTTAAAAAGAAAAGGCGAAAAACTTGAAGGGCCTTAAAAAGAAAAAGTGAAAAACTTGAAGAAAGAGACAAATATCTAAGTCATGAAAAAATATCACTTTGCATTATAATTTGTAAGAGCATTCATAGTAAAGAATCTATAAATTTTAGCTTTTAACAACTCAAAACACTATTTTATCTATTTTAACAACTCACTTTATAATAAACCCTACAACAAAGGTTTTATGTTTTTAGCAACTCATTTAAAATAATATAAATAACTCATCAAAATAATGAAAAAAAACCACCATAAAACCATCACAACACAACAGCAACAACCTAGCACCTCCACCATTGCCCCACTAGCCACAACCACAAACCACAGCAGCAGAAGGAAAACAAAAACAAAAAAAAAACCAAAAAAAAAAAAAAAAAAACAAACAAACAAACAAACAAACAATCCAGCCACCACCAACCTTCCTCTTCCACATGTCAACCACAACCATAAACACAGCACAATCACCATGACTCACCCCTAACCAAAATCAAACACACCACAACACAGCATAATCACCACAAACCTTTCTCTTCCACCTCTCCACCATCAGACAGGCACCAAATCCATGAAACTCATGATCAAAATCAACCACCACCACCATAACCACCTATCCACAACACTAACACCTAAAATCAACCAACACCACAACCACCAACCCATGAAACCCACACCCAAAATTAACCACCAATGCCACTAACCCACGAAACCCACATCCAAAATCAACCACTACCACCACTGCCACCAAGCCCCAGCAGAAGAACTCAAATTAAAGGAAGAATTTTTAGATAATAAAAAGGAATCAGTAAAGACTTCTTAATGGCAACAAAAACATGCCAATCATTTTTTATTCCTCCTTGCTTTCAGAAATGGTCTTCACCAATAATTGCCATCTCTCGGCAACGATCACGAGGACCATCACCACCTTCTTCAGCGGACTCATCCTCATGACCTTGCTGGGCTACATCGTAGCTCTAATGAGGCCTAAGATCGGAGGATCAGCTCGGCACAACGTGTTACCAAGAGAGAGAGAGAGAGAGAGAGAGAGGAGAAGTGAGACCTGACAGAGGAGAAGTGAGAGAGAAAAGAGACACATTGGAGAGAGAGAAAGAAAGAAATTATTAAAAAATTGTAGCAACTTGCTATAGTGGGTTGCTACCTCTAGCAGCCCACTGTAGCAATGAAGCAAAATGTTATAGCAATGAGTTAAAATGACAACATTTTAGGAACCTCATTGTGAATGCTCTAAGCAATCCAGTGACCACATTTGCCATGAAGGGCTTGAATGCCACCAACAATGCTACCACAATGTAGTTTTCTACGTTTTCTTCTCATAGAGAAAAAAAAATTTTAATGTACCTAGATGTTGTTTATCTTCTCATAGAAAACAAGCTGGCTTGGGTGTTACAAAGGAGAAGATAAGGCTGGGTTAGGGAAAAAGGAAAAGCAAATGAAAGAAACAAAACAAAAGAGGAGATGAATGTGGAAGAAAAGCAAGAAAAGGAAAAAGAAAATAGAAAAAAAATTAAATTAAATGATATTCATGAGTTATGTACTTTTATTGAGAAAGTTGACATGAGTAATGGTATTGGCTCTAATGCACCGATACGGTAAAAATGTCACCGTATTGGTATCTGATACAAATTCGAGATACCGATATGAAAGTACTTAGAAAGTATTGGGCAGAATTTTTTTTTTTTTTTTTTTTGATACAGCTTGGATATGTGTAGGACACGTCCGAGATATGGTGAGTACTAATCGGATGTGGGAGAAGGAAAAAAAAAAGGGGGAAGGGGGAAGAATTGACCACCGTTCAGCCCAACTGGGTTAAAATCCCTAATCTAGCTTCTTCTTCACACAATCAGTCTCTCACTCTCTCCTTTCTACATTCTCATTCTCTACTTTAAAGGGTTGAAGGCTAAACTGACCTTGCAGCCTTTGATTTGCCCAGCCAGATTGCAAGAGCTCCTTCTTCTCCTTCTTGCTGCTGGTAAGTCTCTCAAACTCTCACTCTCTCTCCCTTGCCTCTCACTTGCCTTCATTCTAAATTGGAATTTCCGAATCCGCAAATCGGGAATTTTTTTTTTTCTCTTTTGGCTTTTCACCTTGCCCCTCTCTCTCTCTCTCTCTCTCTCTCTCTCTCTCTGGATATTTGCATTGTTGGGGGTCTGTATAATATATATATATATATATATATTTCTGAGAATGGGTCTATCATATATTGTTGTAGAATGGGGGGTTTGCAATATAAATTATAATCATTTTATTGTTATTGTTACTTGATTTTAAAACTTAAAATAAATATAAATTATGTACAAAAATATTGAAATATACCTAAAAATAAATATTAATTAATTAATTGCCATATCCTTGATGAAACATATCTTAGATTTTTCAAAAAATGAAAAAAAAAAAAAAAAGTTGTATCTCCGTACCCATACTTGTACTGTATCAACACCTGTATCCATATCTGTGCATCGTAGGGTATTGGATTGTGAGTTTGCCAAAGAATTGATACTCATAGGTCCAAGCCAGAGAGTACTGTTCACAAGTTTAGCAAAAGAATTGAAATATTCATGGGTTTACTACTAGAGACGTGCATTTTAGTTTTAAAACAACCAAAAACTAGATTAGTTCACTATAGTTTTAATAGGCCCCAAAGAATATGTTTCTCAAAAAATAAAAAGGTACCAAAGAATATTATCACTAAAATTACCAAACCAAAATATCAATCAAATACAGCAACATAAATATTTACTTGGAAAACATTTTCTCCATATAGGGGCCTTCTAGCGTCAATGGGCCAAATCCTGTTCTGCTACATTGAGGCCTATGAACTTGTGGGTAAAGGAGTCAGGATTGGCCTTGTGGGGTCATATTGCGAGCCAGCTTATGCACAAACTAGGCATACCCAAGGTTTAGAAAGAACAAAGAGTGATGCAATAGGCTGGGCATCGCAGGAAGCAACATCAAGGCAAAACTACTATTACAGCAAGCACATCAAAGAAATACCATAGCAAAACAAATTGTATAGCGGGTTAATAATATTCGTTACCACGGAGTAATTGTTATAGCAAGACTCTATAGCAGAACAATTGACACAGCAAATATAACAAAAGATACTGCAACAGAATAGCTGATGCAATAAACATAACAAAAAATGCTACAACAAATATAACAAAAGATGCTACTGTAGAACAACTGATATAACAAATATAAGAAAATGTACCACAGTAGAACAACTAACAGCATGAAACATTGCAACAAAACAAATAACAAAGGAAAAAAAAAAAGTAAACAAGCTATAAGAAGCCGCAACAAGGTAATAGCAACAACTCCTGACAAACGTAATAATGTTAGTTCACCCTCCCAATCTTGGATCAAGTCATTCAGCAGAAACAACTCTAAGAAGAGAACCAAACACCAAGGAGGGTGACCTCACTATGGGTTTTTGCTATTGAAGTTACTTGTGCTATCAGGGCTACCTCTCTTCTTTTTATACTACTTCATTCTATGAGATTTCTCCCTTTTGTCCCTAAGGCTTCACCAACCGTTTTTGATTTGTGGGCATCCCTCCATGATTACCCACTAACCCGTTAGTTGCCTAGCCACTAGATCTACCCAGAGTGTGCTTGCTGCACCACTCCTTATTCGTGGACAAAATTTCTTATTTTGTTTCTCCCCTTCCCTCTTTCTATCTTACCCGAATGGATAAGGATTGGAGGCTCTCTTTTCACCTACCCCTATGACATGCATCGCGTGGTCTAAGCCCTTTACTTGCCTCTTCTAGGCGAAATGCCATCCCAGCAAGGCATTTTTCCCAAAATAAACCTCAACAGCAATCTCAAAATAGACCCCATTTTCTCCCTAGCATCAAACCATACCCTCTAAATCCCTTAACTGTGGGCCCACCTTTCCTGTATTGGCTGGATAAAAGTTGGTGGTGCTCCAGCCCTTGTGTATAAGTTCCATTACCCTTTGTGTTTGTCTTCTTTTGCTCCCACACTATTTTTGCCATTCTTGCCATGTCTTTTTTTGCTGCATGTCTTGCATTCATGCTTATCCTCTATGATATGAGAGGCGTGGGCCCTAGGGCCTGCATCATTTACTTTTATTTCTCTATGGACTTGGATGTAACATTGGCAGAAGTCCCTGCTCACCCAACCTCTGGGCCTCTGCTCCTATTGTTTCTTTTCTGGCCATATATGTGGGCTTGCTGGCTACCATTCTTGCCATGCTGGCCTGCTGGGTTTATTACCTCTTTCCTTGGGCTTTCCCGGCCCATGTACTTTATTTTTTACCTTTCGTTGTGCCTATGGGCCTGTTGGTTGCCATTCTTTCCATGTTGGTCCATTGGGCTTATTACCTCTTTCCTTGGGCTTCCCCGACCCTTTTACTTTATTTTTTACCTCTTGCCCATTGGGCTTATTGCCTCTCTCCTTAGGTTTCCCTGGCCTATTTACATTTTTTTTTACCTCTTGTTGTATCTATGGGCCTGCTAGCTATCATTCCTTCTATGCTGGCCCATTAGGCTTATTACCTCTTTCCTTGGGCTTCCCCGGCCCATTTACTTTATTTTTACCTCTTGTATTTCTTTTCTTTTTTCTTCCATTTTTCCTTATTGTTGGACCTTTTTAAAAGGAAAAACTTCAAATCAATTCACTATTATTAAATCAATTACAATAACTCTCTCAAGTTTATGCCTTAAGATCTACTAAATAAAATAATCAATTCTATTGTGTATATCTCAAAACTAAAGAAAATATCATTGTCATGCCCCAAACCCCAAAGGGTCCAAAGCATGAAAAAGACGTATCAAAGTACCTGTAGATTTTTCCTTTTTGACAATCCAATCCACAAAAATCATATCAAGTACCAACATCAAGAATTATCATAATAATTCCATTGAATATACTCTCAAAGTAAGTCAGAGTTCTAAGCAATAATTACAAGAACCATTGGCCACAAAAGAATAGAGGTCTAAATAAATAATTACATATTATCAGCTTGTCCCATCAGTGGGAATAATGTCACAACCACTATAATATACAAAAGAATGAGTCAATCCTATTCTAAGATGTGCACCATCTAATATTTCCATTACAAAAGTTCAGCTTCCATCAGTAGTTCGTCTAACTACTATTAGCCACCAAAAAGCTGTCTCAAAAGATTGTTGCCTATTTTGAAAAGTTTATTAAAAAAAATAGTAGGATAAGACAGAGCCCAGTAGGTAGCATATTTAATAGGGGTGAAGGAAATGCAAATTTCATCTTCAATAATAATAATATGACAAGAATGATTTAATATTGAAACACAAAATTTCTCAAAATAAATACCTTGAAACTATATATTAGAATTTGTGAGCACCAACAATATAATTTCCAAAGCCATAATATTTAACGTAAGGTAAATTATCACAAATATACCGCACTACTACATAGACCGGTCAAGGGATCCACCCATTCATAACTGGCATGATATAGTCCTCTCTGGTATGCAGACTCTTGGCCCTATGGATAATAGTCTCACCTATACCCTCAAGGTTTTTCTCTCCCCCCATGGGCAGCAAAGAGAGTGCGTCAAATAAGACCTCTCTTGCATGTGCTCTCTTGGCCCTATGGGCAGCAGCCTCACCCACACACAATCAAGGAACCTCTTCCCCCCATGAGCAGCAAGGAAGAACGCGTCATCCAAAGTGAAAGGGCACTGACCTAGATTTGATTCCATTGTCACAAAGACTACAGAAACCAAATCGGGTGATCATCTGAAAATCACACATGGCATGGTGTTAAAACCACATAAGCTCACAGGTTACATTACTTTGAAACACATAGTTCATATTCATGTAGTTTCCCAAAAAAAAAAAAAAACTAACTTCTACAAAGTTTAACTTGTTTTTGAAATGACCCAATTTTCCTGTTTATAAAAGGGGTAGTCTGCTTCGACTATTTTAAGAGGCAACTGCCAGTCCTCGTGGTAGAGAAAGACATCCTCTCTTCCATTATTTAACTATTTTATCATTCACCCTCTCTTTACTACATTTGGTTTGTCTTTTAAATTCTCCGAAGAACCATGGCAGTTCTCAATCAAAGATCCATGGCTCGGTGCCTTCTTTTTGCCTACACCTTTGGCCTTTGTTTCCTCTATATATCAGCAGAGCTTCAAAGATTTGAACACCCCACAAAAGTGGATAAATCGCTTAGCTTTTTGGTCGTTGGAGACTGGGGAAGAAGAGGGGCTTTCAATCAATCTCAAGTTGCTTTTCAGGTTCTAAATCTTTCTTTAAATGTTCTTCTTTAATGATCTTCTGATTATGAAAGTCAAAGTCATCCAACATTTTATGGTTTATAACTTCATGAATTATAAACAAAGTTTGATACATTCGAATGTCCTGCAATATTACATGGTGGTCCATTTTGTTTCTCTTAACAACCAATGATTTTTCTTTGTGTGTTGTCCCACCTGGGTTGGGATTCAAGTATGCAACCAAAAACATACGTACTGCCTAGGAGACCATGGCGTAAGCACAAGTAATATTATTAAATATCATATAGTTTAGAGAAAAACCAACCAAAAAATAAACGAACTCTATGGTTTTTAACATGATTCTGTTTTGCAAACTAATGAGCTAGCCCGCTAAAGATTTTTGTGATGATTCTTGGTTTGTAGATGGGAATTATTGGAGAGAAGCTAGACATCGATTTTGTAGTATCCACCGGAGATAATTTCTATGATAATGGATTGACTAGTGAAGAAGACACAGCATTTGAGGAGTCATTTACCAAGATCTACACAGCCAAGAGCCTGCAGAAGCAGTGGTACAGCGGCAAGTTCCAACTTTAATTTGATAAAAAAATATATAAAAAAAAAAATTTTAAATCCGTACTTATTTGTTAAACATTGATTATTTGATTTAATTTCTGTGCAGTATTGGGAAACCATGATTATAGGGGCAATGTAGAGGCACAATTGAGCCCAGTACTCAGGAAAATTGATAGTAGATGGCTTTGCCTTAGATCTTTTATCGTGAACTCTGGTAAGTAGCTCGTAAACATTCAAAAATTGCTCTGTGTGGGCTTGTCTAATGGAAATTAAAAAGTTTGAAACACAACCATATTTAAACTCAACCAAAGTCACCCTTTTTTTTTCNAAAGATTGTTGCCTATTTTGAAAAGTTTATTAAAAAAAATAGTAGGATAAGACAGAGCCCAGTAGGTAGCATATTTAATAGGGGTGAAGGAAATGCAAATTTCATCTTCAATAATAATAATATGACAAGAATGATTTAATATTGAAACACAAAATTTCTCAAAATAAATACCTTGAAACTATATATTAGAATTTGTGAGCACCAACAATATAATTTCCAAAGCCATAATATTTAACGTAAGGTAAATTATCACAAATATACCGCACTACTACATAGACCGGTCAAGGGATCCACCCATTCATAACTGGCATGATATAGTCCTCTCTGGTATGCAGACTCTTGGCCCTATGGATAATAGTCTCACCTATACCCTCAAGGTTTTTCTCTCCCCCCATGGGCAGCAAAGAGAGTGCGTCAAATAAGACCTCTCTTGCATGTGCTCTCTTGGCCCTATGGGCAGCAGCCTCACCCACACACAATCAAGGAACCTCTTCCCCCCATGAGCAGCAAGGAAGAACGCGTCATCCAAAGTGAAAGGGCACTGACCTAGATTTGATTCCATTGTCACAAAGACTACAGAAACCAAATCGGGTGATCATCTGAAAATCACACATGGCATGGTGTTAAAACCACATAAGCTCACAGGTTACATTACTTTGAAACACATAGTTCATATTCATGTAGTTTCCCAAAAAAAAAAAAAAACTAACTTCTACAAAGTTTGTAAGGTTTTCAACTTCATTCTTGTCAAGAGATTTTCTATCAATTTCCCAAATAATACAAGATAAGATAAGCATCTAACAATATCTTCAACTAACAATTCCATATCTCTATGTGAATTTAATTAATTGGAGACTCATTACGTACTTTGAATTTTTTGAAAAATCACACTAGTCGCGGTAAAGCATCTCTACTTTCGCTCAACTAATGGTGTTCAATTCTAGAACTAAAATAACAAATCACCTCTCGGTCTCATTGTAATTCAATTGATCAAACCATAATTCGTAAAAAATAGTAAGCATTAAGAATAAGAATTAAACACTCAATCATGGAAATATTAAAAATAAAATAATTCAGAATATAAATTGTGTGTTCATTGCTAGACTACATCAACGCTCTAGAAAATAAAATTTAGTTCATAATAAAACTGAAAAAAAAAAACAAATAAAACTTATGTCTTTCATCTGATGGTTGATCAACATGAAGCTCTCGCCTTTGCCCTCAGATCCTCCTCTTCAGAAAGACTCCTAAAAGAAAAATCTTCAATGCGGCAGCCCCCTTTTCCTCTCAGGTTTTCTCTCCTTTTTTTTCTTTTTACCCTAAAGAGCCTTTAAATAGGTCAAGGAATCCTATTCCCGTTTGGAGAAAATCCCAGATTTTTAGGCTTCAATTAACCGACGATTTTGGCCCATTTAACGTCAGAATTCGGACTTTTGGTAAACTACAAAGTTGTAGCCCTTTAAGTTAACTTTCCAGCCCAACTTGAATCATCTCGATTGGATATCTGAGCCCAAAGTTATGCTGAAAATACTAACTGATGTGCAGGCTGGAATCCTAATTCCGAATTGGACTTGGATTTTGTACAAAATTCCTTTGATTCCTTGCTCTTCTCATTCCTTCAAAGCACAAATGAATATATAAATATAAATAAAAAAAATCAAATCAAATCAAAAGAAATAAAGGAAAACTAACAATTTAATAAATAAGAGGATAATAAAAATCATGTAAAAATTACACTTATCAATTAAAATGCAAGAGGTTTATGTGTATGTGTGAATGGTGAAAAGTCTTGAAACATTGAACCAAAAGATACAAAGAATATTTATTTTTTAATTAGAAAAGTCTTGAAAGATTGAACTAAATGAAACAAAAAGTCAATATTTAATTTATTCTTATCTTGAGAATATTTTAATTTTCTTTGCATAGAATACGCCACTTGGCAAAACCTCATACTTTTTCACATGAGGTCTCTACTTTTATATATGTAAATTGATTGTGTACTTTACCCAAAAAAGAAAATTGTCGAAAACATTCAAACCTTATTGTCTCTCTCCTTGCGCTATCTCTCAAGTGAAAATAACTTTTTATTTCTTTGTTTCACGCATTATTTTCCCTCTCCCTATAGGGAGGACCCTTGGGCCAAAATCATCAAATTTCTTTATAACATTGTCTATTTATAAAATTTTAATTTAATAGTCCTTTGTAGACAAGGAATACAATACTTTTTTGACAATAAATAGACTTTTCTTCCACAACAAAGAATAATTTTTCCCAAAAAAAATCAAATTAAAATTTCCTTTTCTTCAACTAGGAAACCCAATTAGCTTTCTAAGTTACAGTTTGAACTTAAGGCAATTTCCCAACATGTTTACCTTGTGTTGTGCAGCTAATGCACTTCACCAGTTTCAATAATAAAATGGAGACAATTATGTTGGAATTGTTTATTTTTATTTGTTAATTTGAGACAAAAAGTAATGTGAACGCAAATAATAATAAGCAGAAAAACCAGCTTATAATCAAATGTCAACCCTTACAGCGGCAAGTTCCAACTTTAATTTGATAAAAAAATATATAAAAAAAAAAAATTTAAATCCGTACTTATTTGTTAAACATTGATTATTTGATTTAATTTCTGTGCAGTATTGGGAAACCATGATTATAGGGGCAATGTAGAGGCACAATTGAGCCCAGTACTCAGGAAAATTGATAGTAGATGGCTTTGCCTTAGATCTTTTATCGTGAACTCTGGTAAGTAGCTCGTAAACATTCAAAAATTGCTCTGTGTGGGCTTGTCTAATGGAAATTAAAAAGTTTGAAACACAACCATATTTAAACTCAACCAAAGTCACCCTTTTTTTTTTCAGAATTAGCTGAGATTTTATTTGTAGACACCACTCCTTTTGTCGAAGCATATTTCACTGATGCGGAGGGCCATACTTATGATTGGCGAGGCATCAAATCTCGCAAGGCTTACATTTCAAACCTATTAAAGGTATATTATAATTGAATTCATGAATATTTGTGATCAATTGAGTCATGTATCAGTATGACATGAATTAGCTGCCTAAAAAGACATTTCATTTAAAGTTAAGAATTCCATTTCACGGTTATGATTTTATATACCTATAGAGTGTAAATTGTAACGGTTAAAACAATATCCTAATATTCCAAGGAATCTTCAATGGTGCAATCTTTATACCTTTTTCATCAAAGAAATAAGTGATTGAGAATATTCCTCCGAGTAACTTAAAAATGCAGGAGTAATTTCAAAGTTACGACTTAATGCACAAGTTATCTATGAAATTGCATTAACTTCCATATACCCGTGGTCGGTGATAGAGTATGTTTCCAATACAATGTTGGTGAAGACCATACATAAAACTATGTTCTTTATGAATCTTTGTAATAGGAGGTAGAATCAACATTGAAGGAATCAACTGCAAAGTGGAAGATTGTTGTTGGTCACCATGCCATTAGAAGTGTTGGACATCATGGTGATACAAAGGAACTTACAAAGTGGCTTCTCCCAATCCTTCAGGTTAATCTCATTTTCAGAATACATTGCACTATCAGTTCTTATATAGTATTACTATGTATAAGGGTCTAAAAACTTCTTCTATTTTTGTTTCCTCCTGCCTTATCAAGTAAATAAAGTAATAAAACCACTTAACTGAACCTAAATTTATCAATGTTATTATAAATTGACAGGCCAACAATGTTGATTTTTACATGAATGGGCATGACCATTGCCTTGAGCATATCAGTGACTCAGACAGGTAAACAAAATGTTACTTCTCGATGTTTCTTAAAATTATAAGACGCGTGTTTCACTAATGCCGAAAGTTGTTGCAGCCCTGTACAATTTCTAACTAGTGGAGCTGGGTCCAAGGCATGGAGGGGAGACATTAAAGGACTGAACAGAGGAGGTCTAAACTTCTTCTATGATGGACAGGGTTTCATGTCTGCGCAGTTTACCAGGACGGAGGCAGAGATTGTATTCTATGACGTTTTTGGAAAGGTTTTGCATAGGTGGAATATGGTGAAGCAGCTTCACCAATCCATATGAAGTTCTAGAATAAATTTTATTTTTAACTTACCTTGTTAAAAATTAGTGTATTCCTTGGTGATTAATTTATAAACTTCTCAATCCATTTTCCTCATTATTAGTATAATGGCTTATGTACATGAAATATGCATGGTCCCAAAATTAGTATCATGTTCTTATTTCTCAATATCATCAAGCTCTACAATATTGTTCTGAACTATAATTGTCTTCTACATGCTGTTTATGAAGCTGTAATATGAACTGGGTTGTAAATGATAGTAATTGGAATATAACTTAGTCAATTCAAGGTGACTAGCGTATTAAACGTGAGAGGGAAAAAGGAATTTGAGGGTTAATTTTCTGTTTTGTTTCCTTTATTCATTCTTTTCCCTTACATAACCATGCAGTGTCAGTAACATGAAAATGCAATTGATAACGAACTTCAAACCAATAACAACCTAAACAAGCAACAATCTAATCCTGTCACATATCACTTCATATAGACTATGATTATTGCTTGATAATTCTTATCAGTAATCAACTAATAATCCTACTGAAAATAAGATCAGTCCGCTTTCATTACTTATCCAACTCGATAACCATTCCCCATTGATGATTGCCTTTAGCCTTTGCATTTCAAGAATCCTAAATGCAATTCATAGGGATCTTCCACATTTGCAAAATCATTACATTTCTTTCCCTTTAAAGACGAAGCTTGTCCTCAAGATTCAAGTAAGAAAACTTAAGAGGTTGTTTGGATTTTGGTGTTTCCATCACCCATCGCTCTGTTTCCATCACTCAAAATTGGTAGGACCCACGGAAAGAAAGTCTATTTGCCTATTTTCAAATTTTGTTTCCATCACTCAATTCTCTGATTTTTGAGTGATAAGTCAGCAAAACTAAAAACAACTTTTGGGTGTTTTTGAGTAAGCAAAACAGAGTGATGATGGCATTTTCGTAAAATCTCTTACATAAGTGGGCCATATGGTTAGAGTGTAGTCAAATCCACGACAAACTTCGTACTCCCCACCAACGGCTCTAATGAGCATTTGCTCCCACACCTACTCCTCGTCTACCTAAAGCCACATGCCTCCATCTTTCTTCACTTCCTCATCACAGCCCCATCTTTAGAGTAAAATGAATCCCTTCAACCCAGCCACGTCTAGTGAGCCATCTGACCTGATACAACCCACGATGACCACAGCTCAAACTGGCGAAGGACGACAGTGAGATAACCCGAAAACCCAAGAGCATTTATTCAAAGTTTAAGAAATCCCAAGCTAGATCCACCACTTTCTCTTCCTTGAACAAACATGAATGGGTGTTGGGGTTATTTGTTTAGATTTTATTTTTATTTTTCTAGCTTTTGTATTTAGAACACCATGGTGTTTGTGTGTTAGGTGCTCTTCTTCTTTTTTTTCTTTTTTTTCTTGTTTGGGATTTCTGAAACTTCGGTGGAAGGGTTTGGAAAATTTATCACGAAATCAACACAATTTTCTTTCATTGATGGTTTTACTTGGTAGCAGAGGAAGGAAAGGAAGGAAGAAAATAATATCATAAAATCCAAAAATTTGAAGAACAGAGGTTTCAGGGGCAAAGAGAAGAAGCATTGGGTAAGTTGAGTCATTCTTTATTTTCCATTTTTCTTTTATTGTAACAATGTGGGTCCCACTTTATTTATTTTTTGGATTTGAAAAAATATCCGGGTTTAGGTGCCAAACCGGTTTAAGGTGATATTTGAGGATTTTTGAGTGATAGGAAATGAGTTATAGGGTGATGAGTGATGAGTGATGATATTTGAGTGATAGGTGATGAGTGATCAATTTTTTCCAGCCAAACAGGGCCTAACTCGTATGGTTCCTAAGTGGTGTCATCATTGCTAATAACAACCCATTAAGGGTCTATTTGGAATCTATTTATTTTGCTGAAACTGAAAACTTTTATCTGAAAGTACTATAGATAAAGGTAATAGTTAACTAAAATAGTACAATGAGACCTATGAATAGTATCAAAAAGTGCAATGAGGTCCATGAATAATAGTAAAAATAAGCTAAATAATAAAATAAGCTGGCTTTTTAATTTTGAGACAAACACACACAAAAAACAAAATACTAATAAACCTAATTAAATATTAGGACCTTAAATAAAAAATACAATTGACCAATAAAAACAATTTTCCTATAAAATAAAATAACATTAAATTAAAATAAAGATCTCTTTGTGTCTCTTGCATCATCCTCTCTTGGTTGGGGAAAAAAAAAACTTAACCTCGAGTTTTGAAGTGTTGAAAGATAAAACTTTTGACGTTGGCTACTTGCCCCAATTCTTCACTCACTTTTGGAGTGTTGAAGGATAAGACTTCTAAAGTTTTGAAGTATTGAAGTTTTGAGGTGTTGAAAGATAAGAATAGAAAAGCCTTGCACTCCACCACAACATTAAACTCTTCTAGAATCACAAAATCAATGAGTGAAATGAACGTTGCAATTGAGACAACTTTATTTGGAACTGCATGAAGAACTATTGTATATATCTTTTCCACTTCATCAAACTTTTTATCTTCATGAACCTTAGAGGCTGATTAGTAGCACTGTTATGATTCAGACAACAGCAGCAAACCAACATATGAGTGTAACTGCACTTGGACTCTCAACTTACACATCAGTTTCTACAAAGACTTAGGATAAGGATAAAGAAGTTGTAGTTGAAATTAAAGATTAGGAATGATAAGTATTAGGAGCAGTTTAGCAGTTTAAAAGCCATCCCTATTATGTAGGAGGAGATAAGTGTAGATTGGTTGTTATCAGCAGTTGTTTGTATTTGTAATTTGAATTTCTGATGTAACTGTCATATGCCTTATTTTAAAGGGCAAACCATATTAATGAAGGTAAGCAAAAAATTATCCTAAATTCTCTTTCTTGTTCCCCATTTAGGAGAGTGGTTATCTCGAATACAACCAACAACCCTTCATTTAACTCTACAAACATCAGGTTTTATCATTTGGCATCAAAGCCAAATGACGAACAACCCACCACCTACACGCTCAACAACCATGATGATCATTTGTTAGCCTTGGAAGTTAGCAACCATTCTATCCGGAGATAATTTGAAATCCAGAGGGAAGAATTCACCAAGGATTTTACTAATTTAAAGGAAAGCGTGGAAGCCCTCTCCAACGCTATAGCACAGATGGGACGGAAAATGGAACGAATGGACAACCAAAACAACAACCTTAAAGAAGGATTAGCCAACTGCAATCATGAGACAAATGGTGGTTCAGCCAATCAAAACCGAGGAACTTTTGGAGGGATACAAACTCAATTTTCTCGAGTATATTTTCCTCAATTCAATGGGGAAGATCCCACCGGATGGATTTACAAGGCGGAGAAATTTTTTAGATATCAAAGAATGGCAAATAATGAGAAGGTTCTACTCACTTCTTTCAATCTACAGGATGAGGCACTCCAATGGTATCAGTGGTTTAAGAAAGCACGAAGAGATGTTTCATGGGAAGAATTTACACATGCCTTGTGTGTTTGGTTCGGACCCTCTAATTATGAGGACTTTGATGAGGCTTTAGCCAAATTACGACAAACGAGAACAGTTAAAGAATACCAAGCCCAATTTAAGCAGATAGCATCACGAGTGCTAGAATGGCAAGAGAAAGCTTTAATGGGGAGTTATATAGGTAGATTGAAAGACAAAATACGATTAGAAGTGAAGCTATTTCATCCTATAACTCTAGTCCATGCTACTAGCTTGGCCCGGTTGCAAGAAGATAAATTATAGCGGCAAAGGCAAACACCGCCATGATATGGCCTCTTGCCAACACCACCATATCGACAAGCTGTTGCAGCCTCCACCAATCCAAAACTTCCACTAGGAACTAGATTGAAAAGGTTGTCTTGGACTAAAATGCAAGCAAGGCGTGACAAGGGATTGTGTTATAATTGCGATGAGAAGTTTGTACTAGGCCACAAATGCAAGAATCAACAAGTTTACATGTTGGAAACCATGCTGGAATCAGAAGAAGTGGAAGAGAATGAAGAAGCCACAACAAGGGAAACACAACAAAGTCTTCCAAAGATCTCTTTACATGCACTTTTCGAAATGGATACTCCCCAAACCATGTGTGTGCGTGGTATGATCCAAGGTAAACCACTACACATTCTTATTGATAGTGGCAATACCCACAACTTTGTCAATTTCAAATTTGCAAGAAAGATGGGTTGTTGCAAGGTGCCAGCCCCAGCATTTCAAGTCATGGTGGCTAATGAAAATAGTTGCAATGTGATGAAATTCATTTATCTGTACCTATGGAAATACAAGGCTACCAATTTCAAACCAATGTTTACCCCTTGGATTTACAAGGCCCCGATATTGTTTTGGGAATGCAATGGTTGCGAAGCCTTGGTAAAGTGTTGCATGATTGGGAAAATTTAACAATGGAATTTTGTGTGAAGGGGAAGAATTTCCTTATTCAAGGTGAGACCACTAAAGGAGTAGTACAAGAGTCAATCCAATCAATGCAACGTTTGATGGCTAATGGGTCAGATATGTTTCTCATGCAAATGGTAAGTATGTTAGAACAAAAAGGAGGGACTACCATGACAAATGTTGTAGCACACAAAATGGAACAACTTCTGTTCCATTACAACACTATCTTCCAAGTACCCACTGCACTACCACTGCCAAAAGTGCATGATCACCACATTCCATTGGAGCCAGGTGTTAGACCTATTAATGTGCAACCATATCGCAACCCACACATTCAGAAAAATGAGATCGAAAGGGCTGTAAAGGTGATTCTTGAGACCGGTATCATTAGACCAAGTTCTAGTTCATTTTTTTCACTAGTACTACTAGTGAAAAAGAAGGATGGCTGATGGCATTTCTATGTTGATTACTGAGCCTTGAACAAATTTATAGTTAAAGATCAGTATCTAATTCTAATGATAGACGAATTGTTAGATGTGTTAGGAAATATGTGGTTTCACTTGTTAAAGAGCATATGTCATTATTTTATGTAATTGACTAATCCTTTGACAAAACATACTTTACTTGTATTTGGGTAGATCTAGGATGTGTTTAATACATCAAGAAACCTTATTTCAAGTTCAAGTGTTAAAGTCATGCAAGTCTGTCCAAGAATCAAGTGAGAAAGTGCTGAATTTTAAAGCTCGATAGCTTCTCGATACCTGGTTATCTATTGAGCTTTTCAGCTGATTCTTATCGCAATCTCGATAGCTTCTTGATAGCTGGTCGATCGATCGAGAAAGCTTCTGTCCCCTCGATACCTTCTCGACACCTTCTCCATAGTTGTATATGTTAAGATTCATTAAACCTCGACACCTACTCAACACCTGTTATCTGTCGAGGTTACAGGAATTCAGATTTCTGTTTTTGGGCCATATTTTGTATTTGTGTAGGGTTTCTTTTCTCACAACTCTAAACCTATATAAGGCTTATTTTAAAGGTCGTCACATAAAAGATACAAGGAGAACATATGCAATAGGTGACCAATACCTTATTCTCTCTGAAAGAAGCTACTGCGTTTTTGTGCCTTAGGGTTTTGTAACCAAGTGCTTCTTGATCTTCATTGTTGATGAAGTGAAGAACTTTGCAGCCAACAATCTTCTTCTAGTTGGTGATTTAAGTCACGTACTGGGATCCGCGCAATTGGTTAGTCACGTATTGAGATTCGTGCATCAAAGGGTGGTGTTCATATATTGAAGAGTTCAGAGGTTCTAAAGCGGTAAAAGGTTTTTGCTGTAAGTTCATCTACGGGGATTGTAGAGTCTAGGGACAAAGGTTTTGTACTAGATCTGAAACTTCTCTTTATTATAGTGGATTGCTTTTCGAGAAGGTTTCCCCCAGGTTTTTTACTGTGAAACTGTTTGGTTTTATTGGTTTTCCTGGGTCATCATATGTTGTCTTATTTATTTTTCCGCTGCATGATTTTGACATAATATTGATATTTGTTTATTTTAACAAGTTTGGTTCATAATATATCTAATTAACAACTTAGGTTTAAAACTTGTTAATTCTATCAACCGAGGTCTAAATTTTCCAACAAGATGAATTACATGGAGCATCATATTTCACCAAATTGGATCTCAAATCCGGATATCATCAAATTTGGCTACAACCTGAAGACATTCACAAGATGGCTTTTCGCACCTATGATGGACATTATAAATTTTGGTGATGCCATTCGGACTCACCAATGCTCCAGCCACATTCCAATCTTTGATGAATGATATTTTTTTACCTGCATTAAGAAGGTACGTCTTGGTGTTTTTTGATGACATATTAATTTACAGTAAATCTTGGAATGATCATTTGTGCCACTTAAGAATAGTGTTTGACACCTTGTTACATAACCAATTATTTGTCAATCGATCCAAGTGTTTGTTTGGACAATAAGAAGTTGATTATTTGGGACATATCATTGGTCCAAAGGGAGTTTCAGCAGACTCGGATAAAATCCAATGCATGGAGTCATGGCCCACACCAACCACGGTCACATCACTACATGGTTTTCTTGGCCTAACGGGGAACTACCGAAAATTTGTCCGGGATTATGGTATTATTGCAACACCACTCGCACAACTCTTGAAAAGGATGGGTTCACTTGGTCATCAGAGGCCGAGAATGCATTTCAACAATTAAAGCAAGCCATGATACATTCATCGGTGCTTGCTCTACCAGACTTATCCAAGGAATTTATTGTCGAAGCTGACACAATGGGTAAAGGCTTGGGTGCAGTCCTATGCCAAAGAAGCGTCCAATTTCTTTCTACATTAAGGCCATCTCTAGTCATGTGTTAGGTCGGTCAATTTATGAGGAGGAATTGATGGCAATCGTCCATACCGTGCATAAGTGGAATAATTATCTACTTGGGAGGAAATTTTTTATACGCACTGACCATAGGAGTTTAAAATATTTGCTTGAGCAATGTTTTATGACCATGGAACAACAACGCTGGATTGTGAAACTGCTAAGCTTTGATTATTAGATTGAGTACCAACTTGGCAAAGAAAACAAGGTTACCGCTGCTCTCTCTAGGTTACATGGTGACTTGGCAACTATCTCATGTCCCAAACCAACATGGTTGGAAGAAATACACGCTGAAGCACGCAACCATCCAGGCCTGATTACTCTCAAAGAATCAATAGAACAAGATCATACCACTGCCACAAAATTCACTAAAAAGGATGGCCTACTTTGGTTCAAGGGATGCCTGGCCCTTCCCTCCACTTCTCAATACAAGCAGTAGATAATACATGAATTTCGCAATACACTAGTGGGCGGACATTCAGGAATATTGCACATATATTAAAGAATTTCATCAAATTTCTTTTGGATTGGGATGAAGAGAGATATTCGAAACTACATCTAGCAATGTGACATTTGTCAACGGCATAAATATGACACAATGATGCCCGCTGGATTATTGCAACTGTTACCAATTCCGAAGAAAGTTTAGGAAGATATCTCAATGGATTTCATTGACGGATTGCCAAATTCTAATGGGTTTTCCACAGTACTGGTAATGGTCGATCGATTATCAAAATATGGACATTTTATGGCTTTGAAGCACCCTTATTCCGCTAAGTCAGTGGCTGAGATTTTTGTTAAGGAAATCATGCGTTTTCGCGGCATGCCAAGGACAATTGTGTCAAACAGAGACCCAATCTTCACCAGCCAATTTTGGGAAGAATTCTTTAGGCTTTAAGGATCTGAATTGCGGATGAGCTCAGCTTATCACCCACAAACTGATGGCCAAACCGAGGTCCTCAATAAATGCTTGGAGATTTACCTACGCTGTTTTGCAAGCTCTCGACAAAAACAGTGGAGCCGTTGACTACCTTGGGCTACATATTGGTATAATACCTCTCATCAAACAGCCACTCAAATGACTCCATTTGAAGTTGCATATGGAAGAGCTCCACCCACTATACACTATTATGAAAGTGGCTCCACCACAGTAGCACAAGTTGAGAATAATCTATGTGAAAGGGATGCTTTGTTGAAATTATTGCGTGTTAGAAATACTGAATAGTTGTATTGTATTTCACTATGAATGAATATATATGAGTGCCTTTATATAGGAGGCATATAAATGCAATACAAGTCAGAGTGTAGTACAAGAACGTGTGCTATACAAGTAATCTAGTTCGGGCCTAAAGCCCACAACACTATAATACACGTTAACAGCCCCCCTCAAACTCAAGGTAGATGTGAGACCAACTTGAGGTTGTCAACCAAAGTACGAAGACATGCCTTAGGATGTGACTTAGTGAAGATATCTGCAAATTGATCTTTAGAGGAGACTGAGATTAGCTTGAGAGCACTATGGACAACATGATAACGAATAAAATGACAATCGATCTCGATATGTTTAGTCCATTCATGGAAGACATCATTGTGAGCAATATGAATGGCACTCTGGTTGTCACAATAAAGAGGAGTAGCAAAGGATGTAGATACACCTAAGTCTTTGAGGAGCCATCATAGTCAAAGGAGCTCAAATGTGGTATCAGTAAGGGCATGATATTCTGCTTCAGTACTGGAGCGGGCCACATGAGTTTGTTTCTTACTTCGCCAAGAAATCGGAGAAGAACCAAGAAGAAAGAAATAACCAGTGGTGGACCAACGATCAATGGGATCTCCTACCCAATCAGCATAAAAAAATGCACAAAGAATAAGAGGAGACTGAGTAGAGTAAAAAAGACCATGGAAGAGAGTGCCCTTTAGGTATCGAAGAATGTACAGAACAATAGCATAGTGAGTCGATCGTGGAGCAAACAGATACTGGCTCACCTAGTGAACAGCATAGGAAATATCTGGACAAGTAACAGTGAGATAAACTAGGCTGCCAACCAAGCGTCTATAAAGAGATAGATTAGACAATGGTTTCCCTCCTGAGGGAGTCAGATGCGCATTAAGCTCAACTGGAGTGTCAACAATCTTGCTATCAATGAGTCCAGCTCGAGACAAGAGTTCAGAGGCATACTTGGCTTGAGTAATATAAAGTCCATCTGTAGAATGAGTGATTTCAAGACCCAAGAAGTAGCTTAGATGTCTAAGATCTTTCATCTCAAACTGCTAACTGAGAAAATCCTTGAGTTCTTGAATGCCACTAAGGTCATCATCAGTGATGATCATATCATCCACATATAGGAGAAGTAAAATAATGCCTTTGTTAGTGTGACGAAGAAATAAGGCAGAATCATAATAACTGGCCATGTAACCCAAACGAGAGATGGTAGAGCTGAATTTGGCAAACCAAACTCGTGGAGTTTAAGGCCATATAGTGCACGTCGAAGGTGAAAAACCTTGTTTGATTCAACAGAAAGACCAGGAGGAGGTTGCATATAGACTTCTTCACTTAAATCCCCATTAAGGAATGCATTTTTGACATCCATCTAAAAAATGTCCCATTTACTTGCAATAGCAACAGCTAAGAGAGCACGAACAGATAAGATACGAGCAACCGGAGTAAAGGTCTCTTCATAATCAATCACATACTCCTGTGTAAAACCTTTTGCAACAAAACGAGTTTTATAGCGCTCAATGGACCCATCAGAGGCGAGTCTTAATCTTGTAGATCCACTTACAACTAACCACAGATTTTCCAGAGGGGAGAGTCACCAGATCCTAAGTATGGTTTTTAGATAATGCATCAAGTTTCTCTTTCATTGCCATTTGCCATAAAGGGTCAATGGAAGCCTCATAATAGGTTTAATGCTCGTATAATGTAGCAAGGGCAATGTAACAATGATAATCAAGTAAATGTGTAGGAATGGATCTTACCCGAATTGAGTAACGAGGTGGAATGTCTTGTGCAAGATCTTCAGGCAGAGCAGGAGTAAGGGACCTAAGCTCAAGGTTAGGTAGCTCGTCTTCAACCTGTGCATCTTCCACCTGTTCATTAAAGAGTGAACTAGGAAAGGGATCAAAGGTATCTGGTGGTTGGACAGAGAAGTCTATAGGAGAATTAGGAGCAACTACAGAAGGAATATGTGTCTCATCTGGAAAAAGATCTAACACAAAAGAGGAAGATAGGGAGGCAGGGAAGTGAAAGAGCTCGACAAAGGAGCGATGTTCCCAAAAGACAACATTGCGGGAGATACGAAGACGATGGAAGATAGGATCATAACACCGATACTCTTTTTGAGTTTCACCATAGCCAAAAAAAACAACAAAACCTTGACCGAGGCTCAAGTTTGTTATACTCATGTGGCTGAAGAAGAACGAAACACGCAGAACCGAAGGAGCGAAGGTGATGATAGTCTGGAGGTGACCCAAAAAGGCGTTCATATGGTATTTGATTTTGGATAACAGGACTTGAAATGCGATTAATATCATGAACAGCATGAAAAGAAGCTTTGTCCCAAAAAGGAGCAGGAACTTTGGTAGAGAGAAGGAGAGCACAAACAGTGTCAAGAGTATGACAAAGTTTTCATTCGGCTGTACCATTTTGCTAAGAGATACCTGGATAAGTTAGTTGATGAACAGTACCATAGGAATACAAAACAGCTTGGAAAGCATACTGAGTGTACTCAAAGCATTATCAGATCAAAAAATTTTGATACGTTTGGAAAATTGAGTTTCAATCATTTTTGCAAAATTAGAATATACTTGCAATAATTCAGAGCGATATTTCATATTAAAAATCTAGCTATAACGAGAGTAATCATCAACAAAGACAACAAAATATCGAGACCCACCAATACTAGGGACAAAGGAAGGCCCCCAAACATCAGAATGAATAAGATCAAAGATATCAGTGGATATTTATTCACTAGTATTGAAAGGCAAAGCTGGTTGTTTTCCTAACTGGCATGAAACCCAATCAAAATTTTCTGTAGACACTGAACCTAACAAACCTCTAGAAACCAATTGTTGTACTCGAGAGGAAGATGCATGACCAAGTCGAGCATGCCAAAGTGCAAGGGAAGGAGTAGAAAAAACTACAGCAGCTGCAGCAACAGAAGCAGGAGCAACAAGTGGAAGACAAAGGTTATCCACGGGAAACATATGCCCAACTCTGGGACCAGTCCCAAGCTCCTGTCCCGTCTTCAGATCTTGCAAAATACACCCAGAATAATCAAACGTAATGCAATAACCCAACTCATCTAATTGTCCCATAGAAAATAAATTATAAGAAAGGTCAGGAACATTAAAGACCCCAAGAACTGAGAGGTTAGAGGTTAAAACAAAACCAATATTATGACTAGACATTGTGGAACCATTTACTGTGCAAATATTAAAAAGGTGTGGTGTAGATTTAAGTTCAGAAAATAAGGATGAGTGAGGTATCATGTGATTGCAACAAGCGGAATCTATAAGCTAAGAGGAAGGAGACATTCTAGATAAAGCTGAGATAAAAGATGAATAAGATGCATTATGAACCATACGAATGACATTGGCGATGATGTTTTTAAGGTCATCTGTGGACATGGTGAAAGTGCGTCCTGAAGACATAGACTGTGCAGAGACAGGAGCCATTGGTTCGACACTCTCAGTGTTAGCAACAAGAAGAAATTAAAATAGCTAATTTGTTGCAATGATAGCAAGTTTCAATATTGTGGCCAAAACGTTTGCAAAATTTGCAAAAACGTTTGATGGATTGACAGCGACAATTGTTGCAATAAGAAGAAGGCCTGCCCTTATTCTTTATTTAGAAGCAAAATATACAAAAATGAACTACAAAAATGAAATCTATGCGAAAAACTGGGTAAGGAGCACCTGAACTGCAAAAGTCAACTCTGGCAAAAAAGTCAATGGTCAACCTTAGTCAAAGTCAACTCTGGAAGTCAACGGTCAACGGTGTCAAAGCCAACAGATGATGTCAACAGGCTGACTGTGAGATGACGTCAGCAGATGACAAGGCGCTGACATCAACTAGGGCTAACATGGAAGAGCAAATTTCGCGCATGTGGCACGTGGTGCGAGTGAGAGAGCAGAGACGGCGTGTAAGAGCGCGTGAAGGTGTGTGGGAGTGCGTGAGGTGGAGCCCAGCTGTGCAGTGGCCCATGGTAGATAAAGCTGAGATAAAAGATGAATAAGATGCATTATGAACCATACGAATGACATTGGCGATGATGTTTTTAAGGTCATCTGTGGACATGGTGAAAGTGCGTCCTGAAGACATAGACTGTGCAGAGACAGGAGCCATTGGTTCGACACTCTCAGTGTTAGCAACAAGAAGAAATTAAAATAGCTAATTTGTTGCAATGATAGCAAGTTTCAATATTGTGGCCAAAACGTTTGCAAAATTTGCAAAAACGTTTGATGGATTGACAACGACAATTGTTGCAATAAGAAGAAGGCCTACCCTTATTCTTTATTTAGAAGCAAAATATACAAAAATGAACTACAAAAATGAAATCTATTCGAAAAACTGGGTAAGGAGCACCTAAACTGCAAAAGTCAACTCTGGCAAAAAAGTCAATGGTCAACCTTAGTCAAAGTCAACTCTGGAAGTCAACGGTCAACGGTGTCAAAGCCAACAGATGATGTCAACAGGCTGACTGTGAGATGACGTCAGCAGATGACAAGGCGCTGACATCAACTAGGGCTAACATGGAAGAGCAAATTTCGCGCATGTGGCACGTGGTGCGAGTGAGAGAGCAGAGACGGCGTGTAAGAGCGCGTGAAGGTGTGTGGGAGTGCGTGAGGTGGAGCCCAGCTGTGCAGTGGCCCATGGCAGGCACGTGGAGCACGTGCGTTGCGATGCAGAACCTTTGAGCGGTGCGTAGGGGCACGTGCAATCTCTGATGGCTTCGAGGCTTTCACGAGTGTGTAAATCGATGGAAGACAATCTCTGTGGTACCTTCACAAACGTAATCAAAGCAATATTACAGTGGTAATGCAACAGGTAGTGGTCTTTGTAGTATGAAACTTCTCAACAACGGCGGCTATAGGTCCGGAACCCAAAGACGATGGCTAGAAGACATTAGAGGTTCAACGGCAAGAGGCTGCGGCGGCTATTGTGATGGCCGAAGCGATGTTGAGAATGGAGTCACACCAATGAAGACAAGACTGCTAAGAAAATGTCAGAGCAATGGCTCTGATACCATGTTAGAAATACTGAATAATTGTATTGTATTGCACTGTGAATGAATATACCTGAGTGCCTTTATATAGGAGGCATATGAGTGCGGTACAAATTAGAGTGTAGTACAAGAATGTGTGCTATACAAGTAATCTAGTTTGGGCCTAAAGCCCACAACACTATAATACGCATTAATATTGTGAACAAATTTACAAGCAACGCAAGATCGAATGAAGCTCAATTCCAATCGTCATCACCACGAATTGGAGTTCGAATAGTGATTTAGTATACCTCAAGCTCCAGCCCTTTCGATAAATGTCAATCTGAGTGCAAGGCAATATGAAGTTGTCACCATAGTTTTATGGCCCTTTCCGCATCTTAGCACGAGTTGGTAAAGTGGCTTATCGCCTAGAATTACTGCCACATTCTTGGTCACACTCAGTATTCCATGTTTCCCAATTAAAAAAAAAAAACAACTTGGACAATCTGATTGCACTGTGGCAGAATTACCTGATATTACTGATGATGGCACAGTGGTTTTAGTGCCAAAGTGATTGATTGATTTTCGTTGGATCCAATAGGGGCTTAAGGTAATACAAGAAGCTTTAGTAAAATGGGAGGGTGTTAGTGCTGACAATGCTACTTGGGAACATTTTAAAGAGTTAAAGAGCCAGTTTCCTCACTTGAATCTTGAGGACAAAATTTGCCTTCAAGGGGAAGGGAATGTTATGATTCAAACAATAGCAACAGACCAACGTATGTGTGTAACTGCACTTGGACTCTCAACTTGCACATCAATTTTTGCAAAGACTTAGGATAAGGATAAAGAAGTTGTAGTTGGAATTAAAGATTAGGAATGATAAGTATTAGGAGCAATTTAGGAGTTTAAATAAATTAGGAGTTGTTTATTAAGCCATCCCTATTATGTAGGAGGAGATAAGTGTAGATTGGTTATTATCAGTAGTTGTTTGTATTTGTAATTTGAATTTCTGATGTAATTGTCATATGTCTTATTTTAAAGGGCAGAACGTATTAATGAAGATAAGTAGAAAATTATCCTAAATTCTCTTTCTTATTCCCTATTAAAGAGAGTGGTTATCTTGAATACAACAAACAACCCTTCATTTAACTCTACAAACATCAGGTTTTATCAAGCACATTCATCATACCAAAATTTTGTAGCATGTGCACCCTCTAATGTATTACCCCCTTCTAGAACCTTCTCTTGTTGTTTGGGCCCTATAGTAGGTTCTTATTATTGGACAAATATTGAAGCAACACTTGATGGAATTGGTTTTGCTATTAACTCATGTAGGATTTTCAATCATTTGAACTCTACAAACATGTCTTAATTGACATGCACTAAATTATTTAAGGCTTGTTCCCTAGTAGAATGCATTTGAGTGGACTTTTTGGTGGTGGGGATCATGACAACAACAATGGATTCTAGATTGGTGGTCGTGGGTTTGTGCATGTTGGATTTTAGATCGATGGTTTTGAGGGATATTCATTTTATTTTATTTTAATTTATTGTTTAGTTTGACTAATGATGATGCTTCAAACGGATCGCAATTGTCTTTATTGCCAAATGATATGAATTGGATTTTGTGGTAGGCCTTTTGTGTCATTGGGCTTTGATCTCTCCTATTGTACCACGGCCCATGATTCTGAGGTAGGAGAGTTGGGACTAGCCTAAGTGAAACACACCATAGGCCAAATTGAGTGCAAATTGGGTCATCCCAGTGTAGACGTACCTTGGTAGGAATCTTAAGTGTACAGTGTGCTCACGGCAGGAATAACTATTATAGACATTACAGTAGAAAATACAATGCAACAGGATAACTATAACACTATAAAGAATACTAACACCTAAATTACAAAACCGAAGAATCTAGTGAGATTATGGTAGAATAATACAACCACAAACAGCAAGATTGCAGCAAACAATTCAATAATAAGATAATAGACTAGTCATTCATCAATTGAAAAAGATGAAACTCGTCTGCCAAAGAAATGGATTTATTTTTTCAGCAAACACAAGTCCAAAAAGGGGGTCGATCTTTAATATGGGTAACCTCAGAGAATGCTTCTGCCATAGAGATTACACACTTTGGAAAAAGGACCTAGATGGTTTAAACTTTGATTATTAACTACTCAGAGGGTGGGTCTGTCAAGAGGGAGAGAAATGGGCAACCTATTGATGCATGCATCTATCCTTATCATTCATGCTTTTCCCTGATTTTTTGTGTTCTTTCTCTTTTCTCTCCTTTTCTTCCTTGGTCTATCTCTATTTCTTGTCGTCATTATTCCTCTCCCCCACCCCCCATTTATTATTCACAACTATTACCTTTTATACTGTCTACCATGGTAGGATTTACCATTTTTTACCCTTCAACCACTTTTGGCTCATTGTGGGCATCCTTCCAAGACTGCACACTGGCCTGTTTGTTGCCCAACCACTACCATTACATTGAATTGGCTACACCACATCTCATTCCCAGACAAAAATGGCTTGTCTTGTCTTTTCCCTCTCTTTGTTTTCACTATTTTCACCTGGTTAAAGGTTAATCCTCTCCCTCACCTACTTCTATGGCATGCATCAAGTGGTTCCAGCTCATACTTACTTCTTTTATGTGAGATTCCATCCCAACAAGACATCTTTTATGTGAGATTCCATCCCAACAAGACATCTTTTCCCAAAGAATTTTGAGCGAGAACCCCAAAATAGACTCCCTCTTTCTCCTCACCGCCAAACCATGCCCTTTTATACCCTTGACCCATAGCCCACCTCCCATGTATTGAGTGGGTACAAGTATGTGATGCCTGAGCCCTGTGTGTATGCTCCACTTCCGTCTAAATCCATTACTTTTCTGGCCTTCACACCTTTGCTATTGCCTCCATGTTTGTCTGATTCTGTTGTATATTCTGGTATGTGTTTATCTCTTGTGGCATGAAAGACATATGGGCCTTTGGGCTCACGTTCTCTGTCTTCCATCTCTTCTTTAAACTAGGCATTGCTTGGGTGTAGGCCCTTTCCTTCTTGCTTAGCCCATCTTCTTTCCTGTGTCCATGGGCTTATTGGCTGGAAACCCTACCACACCACTGCATTGCTCCTGCTATATCATTGCCTTTCTTTTATTTCCTTATTACCTATAGACTTACAAGCTAATGTTTCTGTTGGGCCAGTCCACTCTCCACACCCTTACCTCTTTTGAGCTTTATTGGCCAACATTCCTACTATGCTAACCCACTTTCCATGTCCTTACCTCTTTTAGGTCTTAAAGGCCAACATTCTTGTTGTGCCAATCCATTTTGTTGGGTTCTAAGACTTTAGGTTTAAATGAATTAGAACTTCAATTTGTAATGTTGGCAAACCATAATCAAAATGTTTAGTCTTGTTTTAGACTTGCTCAAAGAATGTTTAAAGTGTAAAGTTGGAATCAAGTGTACTGCAGGATTTATTGGTTAAATCTACCTGGCTTGATCGATCGAAAATTAGACTCGATCGATCGAAGTTTGTGCAGATTGTTTATCTACAGAATTTTCCAACTCAGCCCAAGCTCGTTTGACGTGTAGAGTTTTATGTTTTGCCTTAAATAGAAAAGGGAAAACCTTAGCCACATTTTAAGGTTACTCTTTATGCTGTATGTGTAAATCTCTTCTGAGATCTAGAGGTGTTTGCCTTCACATATACTTAGGGTTTCCAATCTTAAGATTGATGTCGAGAGCTTGGTGATCAATTCAGTTGCAAATTCAAGAGCTTAAAAATATACAAGTAGGAGTGCTTGTGCTTGCTAAGAAAGAAGTAGTCCGTAGACTCAGAGCTGTCACATAGTTGTAGTAGTAAGTTTCCTACTCGAGGTAGCAATAGGATGTTAGTGGTCTAAGTCGCTATTGTGTAAACTTCAATTCTTTCATAGTGGATTTGTTTTACCTTAAGGATAGTTAGATTAAATCCTCCCTAGGTTTTTTATCGGTTTGGTTTTTCTGAATTATCATATTCTTGTGTTCATTATTTTCCACACTTTACAATAATATGATTTATCTGTATTGACCTAGATCTGCATAATTTACCTAAATTAATCATTTGGCTAAATAACTAAGTTAATCTGGTTGTGTTTAAAGGGTCTAAAAACGTACAAGTGGTACCAAAGCAAGTTAGCTTTAGTGTTTAGATCTTTTGATCTAAGAGTTGATCCTTGACCCCAGTTGTCATGAAACACGGACACTCTTTTGTTATTCTACCTCACTTTGATGGGAATAATTATGCTTATTGGAAAGTAAGGATGAAAGCATTCCTGAAATTTATTGATGAGAGAGTCTGGAACTCCGTTGAATACAGATGGGAGAAGCCCACTACTCCTGTTAGTGAGTGGCAAACTTCTCAAAAAGAAGCAGCCGCTTTTAAGGGCAAAGTTATGAATGCTATCTTTAATGCTGTTTCTGTGGAGGAATTTAAGAAAATTTCTAATGTTAAGATTGCTCATACTGCTTGAAATATCCTCCAGACTGTGCATAAAGGCACCAAGGCAGCTAAAATCAATAAGTTGCAGTAATTAACAACTAGATTTGAAAGTATTAGGATGTCTGATGATGAATCTTTTGATGAATTATATGCTAAGTTTAATGATATTGTTAATTCTGTATATAATTTAAGTAATTTAAGTGAAACCTATGATCAACCTAAAATTGGTAGGAAAATTCTTAGATCTTTGACTGAGGATTTTAGACCTAAAGTGACCACCATCACTTAAAGCAAGGATGTGGACTCCATCCCTATTGATAAACTTGTAGGATCTCTTCAGTCCTATGAGTTGGACCTACCTAAGACTAGCAAATCCAAATCAATGGCTCTTAAGTCTGTTAATGATGTTGATGTGAGTGGATTTGATGATGAGCTCTCTTCTACAGAGATTGTCTATCTTGCCAAGAACTTTAGAAACTTTCTTAGGAACAACAACAGAAGGGCAAGAGGTAAGAACAATGTTGAACCTAGAAATTTTAGGAGGAATGATCCCACTAAAGTGAATAACACTAAAAAACCTAAAGAGAAAGTAGGTCAACCTTCTAATAATTCTATGGGTCAATAATGTTTTGAGTGTCAAGAGTATGGTCATGTGAAATCAGAATGTCCTACATTCTTGAGGTTTAAAGGTAAAGCTATGACTGTAACCCTTAGTGATGATGAAGTTTCTAACAATGAGTCTAGTAGTGATAAGGATGGAAACTTCATTACTTTCACTGCTACTACTATAGTTGATGAAAGTGTTACTGTTGAAGAGAACCCTTTTGATGGAAAACTCTCTAAAGATGAAGATTTGCAAGAGACTTACAATAAACTTTGCAAAGTTGCTGTAAAGGATGCTATGAGTATTGATTTTGGTTTAAAGAAAACTACATCTCTTGAACTTGATGAGAAAAATTTGCTTGTGAAACTATTTAATGCTAATGAACTATTGAATAATGTGAAGGCTGAGAACATGTTTTTGCTTGATAAAGTTAAGAATTTGAAACTTGAATTATCTATTATTAGAGAACAAACTAATAGGTCTGCAAGCTCCAAACTTGATCACATGCTGAGTGTTCAAAAGTCCCCCTCAGATAAAACTGGTTTAGGTTTTGTAGAAAGCATCTCTATATTCCACAAACTTTGTTCCTTCTTCTGAACCCCCTATGAGTGAGGTTGTCAAACCCTCTGTGAGTGAGGCTGCTAAACCTGTAGAAGTCACACCTCCTAGGAAGATTAGGATTGATCATCAAGAGTCTAAACCTAAGGCTTCTAACCCTCCTAAGGGAAAGTTGCATGATAAGCTTGCATGGGTTTGTCATTTTTGTGGAAAGTCTGGGCACATACGTCCAAAATATTTCAAGTTGCAAGCTGCTAAGAGAGCAAATAAGCCAAAAGTACCTGTGCCTCAAGCACAAGATCCTATGGTACTTATTGGTGAATTGATAAAGGCTTTAAACTTTTATTCCAATCCTGAAATTACTTAAAATTCTAATGTTAATAACAACTCCAATCCTAGAGTTGCATCTAAACAGTTTTGGATGCAAAAGACTCGATCTAATTGAGTCTGTCTAACATGGTCCCTGTGCTTCATCGCTCTACTCTTTGTAACCTTTGTTCCTTGTTGTTTTTGTTTTCTTTTCTTTTCTAGGATTTGCATTGCATAGCATTCATGCATTTCATTCTAGGTTGTTTTTGTTATTTCTTTTCAAAACAAAAATCAAAAATTAAAAAAAAAAACAAAAAATTAAAAAAATTAAAAAAAATAAAATAAATAAATAAATAAAGCAAGAAAAGGAAGCAAAATGTGTTTTGCATGATTTCTTGGATTTGAAATTAAGGGTGGCCAATTTTATCTTTACATAATATGTTTATGTACCTTGTTTAGCTTGGATGAGCTTATTTTATTGCACTCTACTAGTTTGAGCTTTGTAATGCATGTTGTGTGTGAAAATGTTCATAGTTTTTTATCACATTATCTTGATCTTGAAATCACATGCCTTTGATTGTTGGACTTGAACTTAATGAGAAAGTCATAAATAACCATCTTACCACTATTTACTAGCCAATTATGAACATCTTAATACATATCGTAACATTTTGTACTCGAGAAAGTGTAGCACATGCACAAAAAGAACATAAGGTGTAGCCTCAATTTAAATACGAAAATTGGTATGTACATTATTGGACTATAATTAACTGAATCAAATAAAATTGGTGTGTACATTATCTTGGCGATTTTAATAAGTTTCAAATCAAATAAAATTGGTGTGTACATTATGAGGCAAATCAAGAAACTTACATGATTGCAAGTTTTTATTCTAGGAGATGTGGGAGTTATATGATGTAACTCTTTAGGTGATAGTTTCTTTCAAGTTTATATGATTAATTTTGTAGAAATTGTGCTTGATTTCTATTCACATATTACCTCACATGTATCTCAAGTTTTTGCTAGTTGCACACACTACATAAGTTACTCTTTACTAAACTTTGTACATGTTATTGTATGTGATTTTGTTTTAGCCATCCAAGATTGAAAATTCCTTGATTATAATGCAAACTGTGTTTAAAGTTTGAAAATTTAAGGATGACTAATTGAAAATATTATTTTTTGAGAAATCTGGGTTCAATACTAGTGTTTTTGAAGAGCATTTCATCTTATACTCATGCATTTTATTCATAAAATACTATGCTTTAAGGAGTTTTTGCATAAAATTGCTCTATTTTTCAAAAAATTGTGTTTTCCAGATTTTTGATCGATCGAATCTATTTCTCGACTGATCAAAAATGCAATTAAAATTTTGGTTTGAATTTGACCATTTTGATCTCTGCTCGATTGGTTCTGGATCAATCGAAGGCATTTTCGATCGATCGAATCTAATTTTTGATCAATCAAAAATTGCATGGAGAGTTTTTTAAAACCTTTAGCTTTTCATGTGTTCAACCATTTTTTCAAACTTTCAAAGCTCTTTCTCTCTCTACTTGATCGGTCTAAGGTTCAAAGCTCAATTTTTGTCGTTTTTCCTCAAATTTCTTCAAGGGTTTTGTCCTATAAGGCCAGTAAGAGCTTTATACCCTTCCTTTTCCATTTATTTTCATGTTTACATGCATTTTAGGAAATTTCGAACCTATGAAAATTTGGGGATTTTGTTGATTTTAGCCTTTTCTTTGGAAATTGATCGATGGGTTTTTGTTGTGTGACAATATAAAACTGATCTTTAAGTACTAATTTGATCAATTTGATGTTTTGGGATAAATTGGAAATTCTATGACCTGAACCTACCCAATTTGGGGTTTTTGTTCAATTGATCTTAATTTGATAAAATTGGCTTGTTAGATTGATTGATTTGATCATTATTTTATGATATCTATCTTGTGTAATGATCAATTTGGTCAATTTGTTGGATTTTTGAAAGTGGGTTTTCAAACATTGGGGCTTTTGATATAAACTCTATGTTCAAGCCAATTTTGTGATTTTAAAGTAAATTTGAACTTATACTCACTGTATTATAGCATGCATCATGTGTTGATATTATTCATGCATCATATAGATTGTTATTTTCTATATTTTTATGCTAACTTGCAGTCTGCCCTTGGTTTTTATGTTTTTTTCTCTCTCAATCTCTTTTGTGTCTGTCCTTGTGATCCTTAGCATCATGGTTAGGAAGACTAGAGCTCATAGGACCTCCATCTCTACTTCTTCTCCCCCACTTTTAATAGTGAGAGGTTCCTGAGTGAGAAAAACAAGAAGCATATGAGAAACTGAACATTCGTAGGAATGTATGGGCAGAGAGGAAAGTTTTGTTAGATGAGTTAGATGGTGAGATTCAGAGAAACTTCGAGCATATGGGTTGGCTTCCTTTGTTGGATGTTGATCATCCTCCTCTGGCCACTTTGATCAAAGGGTTCTATTCAAACCTCTCTGTCCACTTCTATGATTCTAATACTTAGATGAAGAGTTGGATACGAGGTGATGAGTACACCATTACTCCTTTAGTAGTGGCGGATGCTCTTGGGGTGCCACTGGTCCAGCATCCTGTTTATCCCTATGATGAGTCTTTGCCCCTAACATTATGTCATTTATTACTGGTACTTCTATCCAATGGGGTTTGATCCTCGAATCACCTCTCACGAGCTAACCGAGACTCATTATCTCTTTTTTTGGATCTCTTGCCATTCCATTTAGCCTATCTCTCACTTGCACACTATTCCTTTGGAGAGATGTGCATTTTTGTATGCCCTTGTCATAGACGTTCCTATGAGTTTTCCTCATCTTTTCATTCGTTCTTTGATTAAGGTTCATAGGAGTAGTTCTACTGCTTATGCTCTTTTCTTTCCAGTTTTTATTGATTGAATTCTTTTGCTTTTAGGATTAGAGTAGTTTCCTGCGTCTGAGCCCGTTTATATCATAGCTCCCATAGGTGCCACCTTTCTTAGGCAGATGGCTGCTCAGATGAGAGCTAGCTCTAAAAGCCCTTGGGTTGAGTCTTCTAGTGTCGCACCTTCTTTTCCCTCTTCTACAGGTGATACTTCTACTGAGGAGTCTGTTGATCCGACTACTGCTACTGCTACTGTTCCTTCACCTTCTACTTCGGATGATTCAGACATTCGTCATATATTGGAAACTGTCATGACCGTTCAAGCGGCTCATGGTCAGCTTTTGGTGGACATGCTTAATGAGCTTCATGCCTTGTAAGCAAATTTAGAGAGTATTAGACGATCAGCTCCACCACCTCCTTTTGATGATGAGTGAGTGCCATTTGGCAATTCATCACAAAAAGGGGAAGTACATTTATAGAGGAGTTTTTGTTATTAGGGGAAAATTTTATTGTTTTGGGGCTGTGGAGTTTTAGATTGTATCTAGGTGCTTCATTGTGTATCTACATTTTTGGCTCATGATGTATTTTTGTTTTTGTTTAGGTTGTCCATGATAGGGGGAGATACTATGATATATTTATATATGTTTCTTGTTTCACATTACTTATTAATTTATATTTATAAGATTATTCATGATATATGTCTTTATTTTATGGTATGTGAAATCAAGAAGTTATTTTGTGTTACTTGTATTTTCCACACATGCGTTTATGCGTTTGTTGAGTGTTTCAGGAATATACAGGTTGATTTAGTCATGCTGCTAGCTACATTTGCAACTAATAGATAGTAGTTAGGTTGAATTTGTTTTGTTAGGCAATATTTTTGTAATGGGTTGTCTTCTGTAAACTTTGAGCATTTTGTGTAAGCTTGTGTTTTGTCACGGATTGCCAAAGGGAGAGTTTGTTGGGTTCTAAGGCTTTAGGTTTAAATGTATTAGAACTTCAATTTGTAATGTTGGCAAACCATGATCAAAACGTTTAGTTTTATTTTAGACTTGCTCAAAGTATGTTTAAAGTGTAAAGTTGAAATCGAGTGTACTGCAAGATTTATTGTGTAAATTTGTCTGGCTTGATCAATCAAAAATTAGACTTGATCGATTGAAGTTCGTGCAGATTTTTTTTCTGCAGATTTTTCCAACTCAGCCCAAGCCCATTTGACATGTAGGGTTTTATGTTTTGCCTTAAATATAAAAGGGAAAACCCTAGCCACATTTTAAGGTTGCTCTTTATGATGTGTGTGTGAATCTCTTGTGAGATCTAGAGGTGTTTGCCTTCATATATACTTAAGGTTTCTAATCTCAAGATTGATGTCGAGAGCTTAGTGATCAATTCAATTACAGATTTAAGAGCTTAAAGATATACAAGTAGGAGTGCTTGTGCTTGCTGGGAATCCAAGAAAGAAGTAATCCATGGACTCGGAGCTGTCATGTGGTCGTGGTAGTAAATTTCCTACTCGAGGTAGCAAATAGGATGTTAGTGGTCTAAGTCGCTATTGTGTAAATTTCAATTCTTTCATAGTGGATTTGTTTTACCTTGACAATAGTTAGGTTAAATTCTCCCAAGGTTTTTTACCGGTTTGGTTTTCCTAGGTTATCATATTGTTGTGTTCTTTATTTTCCACACTTTACAATGATATGATTTATCTGTGCTAACCTAGATTTGCATAATTTACCTAAATTAATCACTTGGCTAAATAACTAGATTAATCTGGTTATGTTTAAGGGGTCTAAAAATGTACACATTTCATTCCTTGGGCTTCCTCGGCCCATTAGCTTCTTCCTTACCTTTTTTACTCCCATGGGCTTTTGCTAAATCCTTTGGGCTTCCTCTGCCCAATTATCATATCTTTACCTCTTATTACTTTTCGAGCTTATTGGCCTTTAAACCAACCCAATGAAATTACTAACTCGTTTCTTGGGCTTTCCTGACCTATTTACTTCTTCTTTACCTCTTATTATTCCCATGGGTTTACTACTTCATTGCTTAGGTTTCCTCCACCCATTTTTTTCATCTTGTTGACACCCTATTTTGCAACTCACATTTAACCTCACTTGGAGTGTAAAAGGGTAATTTCGCCTTGGGAATATGCATCTTGATTCTGGTCACTAAATCCTTAATCTCATTTCACCTAAATGATCTTGATGTTGTAACAATCAAATCGACTAATCATAAACCCTAATCGAACCATTAGATTGAAAGTTATCATCAAATCAAATTTTAATGGCGAGATGTACTATCAAAAATTGAGTCTGACTATATATGATTATGAACAATTGATTCCAATTGGTTATAATTGTAATCAATTTGAAATTAATGATGTATCATAATTTGATTGGTTAGGACTATATGTTATGGTAAGGTTGCATACACCTAATTAATTAGATAGTCAAGCATTAATCATTCAATGAGTAATTTGTGCAATTATATTTTAATTAGAATAAATTTTGAACTAATTAAGTCTAAAATTTGAGTGATTGGAGCCTATTAATGTTAATTGAAAACTAATTTGGGACCTATTAATGCTAATTGTGTTGAAATTGTTTTCTAAAAAATGACCATTGCTCACCATTTCGTTGGTATTTCTGAGAATATTTTGAATCTATGAATGAGGTTAATTTTATCAGAAACTAGACAACCAGGGCTTCAATTTGAGCATAAGAACGAGACAATTCCAATCAGAATTGAGTAAGATATGATTTTTTGAATCTATAGGCTGTTACAGTAGTTACGGAAAAACCGACTTTTACTTGCTCCTCACTCCCACCAATCTCTACATTTAATGCACCAGATTTCTCCAAAGACTAAAATAAGGTCTAGGTTCATGATTATTTATTAACCCTCATTAAATGACCTTCTATTCATATTTTCTCCACCACTAATATATAAACCCCTCCTCTCCTCCATTCCAAGACACAAAAAACTCCCCTCTCTTCTCCTCTCTTGAGTTCTAGTGAAGTTGAGTAGTCTTGTCATATCTTGGTCTTCTTAAGACTTAAGGTATTGAGTGAGACTCACTCTCCCTCTCCTAACTCTTCTTTTCCTCCACCGTTAGGACCTCCCTCAAGATTCTCCTCCTCCACCATATGAATCTTGCATGAAGATATAATCCATTTCCCTAATTGTTTTTTTGTGTTGCCATTATGAGAGTTAAATATTAAAGCATGATAGTAATCATTTAAATTCCATTGAATATGTTTGAATGTTCTTGATTGTTCTTATATGTTCTTCACATGTTCTTAGTTGTTCATCACATGTTCATGTATAACACTAATTTTAATCTTAAATCCACATTAAAAATATGAATGAACATGTTTGTTTAATCATTTTTTCAAATCCTTGAATCTAGGATATCACCATCTACACACATTCACTAAAAACTTTTTTTCATCCAAAGAAAATGCTTAATAAATGGAATTAAGGTTTATCACATGCACACACAGTGAATTCAACATGCAAATTGATAGATAACATATTAGATGATGTGATATGAATGTTGGCTCCCATAGTCTAGAAGACCGGTTTCACCAAGCAAGGTGGGTGCCTAATACCTTCCCACCTTGTAACATAGCCTCCAAGCTTAGATTATTGGTTAGTAGATCGAATACTTATCCATGTAATTTTCAATTTTTAGATTATAACTAGGAAATAAAACCATGTTCTTTATCTTAGATTGTATCTAGAACCAAAACCATGTAATTTCCTATGATCAAAATAAATTCAATTTCAAATTAATAAAATAAGGAATTTTTCAATTTTAGTTTTCTTATTTATCCCAATAATTAAATAAGTGGTGACTCCATTGTAAAACTCTTAGGCTGCATTTCTTTCGACAGTAAAAGGAATCCGGAAAATATTTTACACCACGGGGGGTGTTTGGAAACGGCCAGAAAATTCAGTTAAACAGAAAATGATTTCCGTTGACAATAAAATATCAAGTATTTCGGTGTAAAATCAATTCCACTTATATTTTACCTTCAAACTAATTACACCCATTTTCAGCCTACTTGAACCGAGAGAGAGAGAGAGAGAGAGAGAGAGAGAGAGAGAGAGAGAGAGAGAGAGAGAGAGTCTAATTACACCCATTTTCAGCCTACTTGAACCGAGAGAGAGAGAGAGAGAGAGAGAGAGAGAGAGAGAGAGAGAGAGAGAGAGAGAGATAGCAAGAAGAGATCGCTGCACCCCAGCATTGGCACTAGCGAGATCGCGCCACCTAAAGCACCGCCGAGATCACGAACCAAAGCTTACTGCCATTCTCGTTCTCGACCTAAAGCTCATCGGACTCACAAATACCCAAAGAGAGAGAGAGAGAGAGAGAGAGAGAGAGAGAGAGAGAGTACAGAGAGAGAAGACCCACCTGAAGCACATCCTCGCCGAACTCACACCCAGAGAAAGAAGACCTATCCCACTCCACCAACCCATTCCTCATTGTCACTGACCTAGTGAATGACCCAACCCTAAGCCAATCGAACCGCCATGAGCAACCCACCCCTAAGCTGATTTGTCCACTAACCGACTCCTAGATCGGACCACCCAGTGAGTGACCCACTCCTAGATCGACCCACCACCTTTAGATCGACCCACCGTGTGAGCAACCTACAAACTGATCTCTCTCTCTCTCTCTCTCACTGAAGTCGCTCTCTCATGATTGGTCTTAGGATTTTGATTTTTTTGTTTTGATTTTTGTTTCTTTGATTGTTTATATATTTTGATTCTCTGTAATAATATTTGTTTGGATCCTAAGAAAATGTGAGAAACATGATAAAAATGGGTTTTCTAGAGTATTTTCAAGAACACAACCAAACACTTGAAAATATTTTCCTTTCCCAAAAATATTTTCTCCTGCATTCATTTTACACTCAGAATTCAATTTACATTGAACCAAACGTAGCAATCTAAAGAGTTAAATATAACTAGTCGAACCTCCATTTTAAGAGGCAATAACACAACTTCACTCATTCACATGGGTTTGGCCTAACACCTATAAAACTGGCCAGGGGTGCGGTCTCTCACACCTCTTTACCTCTTATTATTCTAATGGACCTACTGGCCTTTATTCCTACCATTCTGTCCTGCTAGGCTTACTCTACTATTTTCTCTTCCCATTTTATTCATATTATTGGGCTTCTTCTGCTATTGGGCCCTGGGCCCTTTGTCAAAAAGTGGATATCAACATATTGTGAGTGATAGTAATTGAAAAACAACTTAGTTGATTCAAGGTGACTACTCTCTTGTACGTAAGAGTGAGAAAGGAAATTGGAGGTTAATTTTCTGCTTCATTTCCTTTATTCATTCTTTTGCCTTGAATAACCAATATAGTGTCGACAACATGAAAATACAATTGATAATGAAATTCAAAGTAATAAGAAATCGATTAAACAACAATTTAATCCTATCACATATCACTTCCTAAAGACTAGGAGTAATCTATATCTATATATCTCTAAAAGCTAAAGCATAGCATTCATTGCTGCTACGTTCTAGTTGATCCACATCAGCATTCATGTCATTATTTTTTTTTTTCTTTTCAATTTTCCTATAATTTTTTTTAACATTTATTTTTTTTTTAAATTTACACTTCTCCAACCTTTCTCCCTTCCTTACTTTTTTATCTCCCCACTACTTCTCCAACATTTCTCCGTCTCTTACCTTTTCATCCCCCCACTACCCTCTACATTAATATCATTCTTTCTCTTTCCCTTCATCTTCCTTTATTTTTGTCTCTTCTTAATCACACCCTCTTACGATAAATTTATCACTATCTCTTTCATTCTATGCATAGTTTTCTCTCACAAAAAAAAGTTCTCTCTCTCTCTCTAAAAATTTGTCACTATTTCTTCCATTCTATGCATAGTTTTCCCTCGCAAAAAAAAAAAAAAAAAAAAAAAAAAAAAAAAATTTTTTTTTTGTTCTCTTTGATTGTTAAATTTTATCCTATTACATTATAAAGAATTAAATATAACATATAGAAATATAATATTATTATATTACATAGCATGATTTGGATAATTTGATTTTTTTTTTCCCTCTTTGATTGTTAAATTTTATCCTACTGTGTTATAAAGAATTAAATATAACATATAAAAATATAATATTATCATATTACATAGCATGATTTGGATAATTTGGTATTTGTTTTTAAAATATAAAATAAAAAATAAAAAATAAAAAAAATAAAACTTCTCTTTGATTGTTAAATTTTATCCTATTGCGTTATAAAGAATTAAATATAGCATATAAAAATATAATATTAGTCTATTACATAGCATAATTTGAATAATTTGGTATTTATTGTAATTTGGAATTTATTGTAACTTGGAATTTATTCTATTACACATTATGATTTTTTATAGTGCTCAATTTAGATATTAAATTATGAGACTTTACTTATTTTTATTTTTATTTTAATCCTTTGTGGTGGACAAAGTATTCTTAATAGTTGTATTAGAAGTACTCTATAATGTCATTTACTTGGAGAAAATCAAAAGTTAGCCAAATGAAATTAATCAGATGGGTGACAAATTTTAGCTTTTGTAATTTTACTTTAATTGTTATTATTATTTTATAACAATGCATATATAGAAAAAAAAAAATTAATATTTTCGTTAACTTGCCTTTTGAATTTCTAAGATAAATTGTATTGATTTCATTTTGGTACAACAAAATTTATATTTATGATTTATGATTGTTCTTATATTACATTTATGATTATTCCTATAATACGAAATACATTATTCTTTATTAAATTAGTTTAAATTGTAAAAATAATAATAATAATAATAATAAAACTATCACAAAAATGATTATCATGTGCAACACGTGGGTTCGCGGCGAGTGATTGATAATTCTTATAACCTAATAATCCTACTAAACTCTGGAGATGTGCCGGCCTCCATCCCTTTTCCAAATTGATAACTATTCCTCTTTGATGATTGCCAGCCTTTGCATGCTAAGAATCGCAATGCAACACACAAGGATCTTCCACATTTGTCCAAATCATAACACGAAGAACCTTATAATTATAACTCAGTGGCATGGTGAAATCAAACATTATTTTCATATTCTCATACATCAAAGTCAAGGTCTAAGAAAGAACCTCTTGGTTTCAACAAGAAACCTTGTTCGAAACCTTTTGCAGCTAAAGTGAATAAACCAAGCACTTTCTCATGACTCTTTCAGCCCCCACACAACCTCCATGCTCCTTTTTTCTTGCTTACTGATATGTAGGAATGACAATAAAGATCATGTTAGGTTCTAAGGTCTTAGGAGTTTTTGTATTTAGAACTCTAATTTGTAATGTTGGCAAACCATGATCAAAACAGTGTATTTAGTCTTGTTTAGAATTGCTCAAAGTTGGTTTAATATTGTAAAGTTGGAATCGAGTGGCTGCAGAAGTACTTGGGACTTTCGGCCTGACTCGATCGATCGAAGAATAGACTCGATCGATCGAAAATCGTACAGGTTGAATTTTTCGCAGATTTTCCAACTCAGCCTTACTTCATTAAACGTTTGGGTTTTGTGTTTTTACCCTAGGTATATAAACTAACCCTAGCCAGTTTTTTAGGGTTGTCCATATTGCTTTGTTGCTCATACATTGCTGTTTTGTGTGAATCTCGTGTGAGATCTTTGAGGGCCTTCCTTTACACAAAACTTAGGGTTTTCAAGGTAGAGATGATTTCAACATCTTGAAGATCATTATAGTTGCAACCATTGGAACTTAAAAAGAAAAGCAAGCGGGAGCTTGTAGCTGATTGAAGAATTCAAGAAAGAAGTAGTCCGTGGATTCGGAGCCTGCGCGTGGTCGTGTCAGGAAGTTTTACTGGTGGGTAGCATTAGGAAGTCGAGCGGGGAGCTTGTAGTCCTTCTGTAAGAACTTCAATTCTTTCATAGTGAATTCTGTTATGCCTTGAGGATCGGTGGGTCAAATCCTCCCCAGGTTTTACCGAGTGAGTTTCCTG
>NW_027069579.1:1054453-1099726 GCF_002906115.3 Quercus suber
TTCACACGATTCACGCTACATTTTCCAATTTCCCTGCTCAATCTTAGAACCTAAAATCATGCCAAAAAACCACGGTGTCTTAACATATGAAGTTGCCGGGAAATCACATTTAATTATCCAAAAAAGGAAGTTGCCAGGAAATTGATATAGATAGTAGCCTACAGATCCCATGGTCACGTGTTGTTGAGGCAGTCCAAATTTCATTACAAAAACTTTTATTGTCCATTTGTGTACATCAGAACTAAAGCATGCGAGTCTTCATGCAGGTTGCACTAAATTATATTTTGTCGTTTTGATCAGTACATTTGTCTTCAGTTTTCATACCCCTTTTGTGTATTTATCAGCCTATAAAAGAGGAAGTGAAACCAGCATGATTTTACACAACCAAAACCTCTTTTTACTTGTTTGTTGGACGTCATGGCTGGTTTATGGAACCATAGCCTTCAATGGGTATTAGCTTGTTTCTCTTTTTGCATTATTTCTATATCAGCTGAGCTTCAGCGGTTTGAACACCCCATAAAAGCTAATGGGTCGCTTAGCTTATTGGTGATTGGAGATTGGGGAAGAAGAGGACATTACAATCAATCTCTAGTTGCTGATCAGGTATGTTCTTAGGATAAAAATGTGCATGAATATTTATCATGAAGATTTCAGTTTTTAAATTCTTAATAAATACCTTGTAGATGGGATGGATAGGGGAGAAGCTGAACATAGATTTGGTGGTTTCTACTGGAGACAACTTTTATGAGAATGGACTAACCAGCATACATGACCCTTCTTTTAAGAAGTCATTTGCCAAAATTTATACTGCTAAGAGCCTGCAAAAGCGGTGGTACAGTGGTAAGTTCCAATCTTATATAAATAAATACATACATAATATTACAGAGAATATTAATTATGATGCAGTTGTAATGTTCGGCTAAACTTTTAAAAAATAATAATAATAAAGCTTTTTTTAATGCTTTAGCAAAAAAAAAAAAAATCTTATCATCAATAATTAGGAGAACATTTTTCAGTTTCAAAATTTGTAAGGACATTACAAATGAGTCAGTGTCGAGGAGAAAGAATAATTAGCCATATCATATGACTTTTTTTTTATCACGTTAGCCTATTCAATGATAATAATAATAACCATATATATATATATATATATGTTTTAGGCAACCACGACTATAGAGGAAATGTTGAGGCGCAATTGAACCCAATTCTAAGGAAGATCGATCGCAGATGGCTTTGTCTGAGATCCTTTGTGCTTAGCTCAGGTAAGTAAAAAGTCGCCCTTTGAGCTCCCACTTTGATGCGTCTCCCATTTACTTCCAGAAACAGACATTTGTAATTCTTTAATTCTTGCAATTCATAGGAATTGTGGATTTTTTCTTCGTGGACACAACTCCATTTGTCGACAAGTACTTTTTAAGACCAGGGCATCATACTTACGATTGGAGAGGTGTACTTCCCAGGAAGGAATACCTAGCAAAGCTCTTAAAGGTAACTCATGATAATCTACACTGTTCCAAAATAATAATAATAATAATAAAGTTTCTGATATGTAGAAGATCCAAAAGATTTGAGTTGGCTTTTATCAGGATCTTGATTTGGCATTGACGGCTTCAACAGCAAACTGGAAAATTGTCATTGGACATCATCCTATCCAAAGCATAGGGCATCATGGTGACACAGCAGAGCTTATAGTCCGGCTTCTACCAATACTAGAGGTAAATCTCATACTAAGAGGAAAATTTAACTACATGTTTTGAAGATGCAGGTTCTCAAACAATTTCAAATTTTCCCTTGTATTTCCAGGTACACGACATTGATATGTACATAAATGGGCATGACCATTGCCTGGAACACATAAGTAGCACTAGAAGGCATGTATAACCAACCAAACCTTGTATATATTACAGAATCTTAGAAGTATTTTTAGCAAGATTTCTAATGACTAGATCTTAATGCTGCAGGAAGATCCAGTTTTTAACCAGTGGAGGCGGTTCAAAGGCATGGAATGGTGATATAGACCAACTGAACCAAGATGGATTGAAATTTTACTATGATGGACAGGGCTTTATGTCTGCTGAACTCACGCAGACTGAAGCAAGAATTGTATTCTATGATATCTTTGGCAAAGTTTTGCATAATTTGGATCTTTCCAAGGAGCTCTACTCAACCATGTAGAGATATTCTGAAATTTTGATCTCGCATACCTCTATTAAGTGATCTCCCATATTATTTTACTCGTTGACTTGATGTCAACCTACTTGTCATTTCTTTCAAGAGATACACACTGGTGAGGTAAACCCTTTCCCCTCCACACACACACCCCCCCCCCCCCCACCCCCACCCCAAAAAAAAAATTAATAGTAGAAACAAAACATAAAATGAATCTAACATAATGGTAAAAAATTTGAGTAAACGAGGATTTCACTTCAGAACACAAGTTTTAACAGACCTGGAAGGATTTCAGTCATTTCAACCTCTCTCTCTCTCTCTCTCTCTCTCTCTCCATTTTCCCCTCCTCTCATATAAAGAGATTTACCCTCCCCCTTAACTTTTCCCAATTTAGTTTTTACCCCTCCTCCATCCACCCTCTATCTCTCCAAATGAACAGTGTTTAAGGCTTTAAGCCAAGGAATAATAAAATCTTAGATCTCTTTACCAATAACCTAAGATCTCATTACCAATAAAGTCAAAGCAATAATAAAATCTATTTTCATCCTTGCCACATTGGAATGTATTTCATATGGTATTTCCATCCATGAGAAACGACATGTATTGTTTCCAAGATATATACAGGCCTAATCAAACACTTGACTTTTCAGTTTTCACCACAAGTCACATGGAAGTAAGGAATCAGAACTTGGAATTGAAATTTGGTCCATTTACACCATTGGTGCATATCACTATCTTGAACTTCACCTATCACACAACACATTCCAAAAGCAATGGAACTCATGCTTTTGGCAGATCTAGCTTAATCTAATCATAAGAAGTAACAACAAAATGATGGCTACAATGCTAACAGTAAAAATTATTCATTTCTTCTGTAAGCAAATAAATTATTAAAAACATCTCAAGGGAGCAACCAAAGTACAATTTAGGGATATCTTAACTGCTGGAATTTGTAAATCTAACAGATAGAAAAGAATATGTAAGCCAAAAACAAAAAAACCCAGTCAAAAGATATCAACAGGTAGAGGGGGCGAGAGAGGGAACATTAGCCTTGTGGTTCAATGATGTCAAAGCAAAATATTGGACTGGATTTTTTACGCTCTTTAGACAAAGATAAATGGTAAAACCTTCCAAGATGGCACTATTGACATTCAATAGGAAACAGAATATGGTGCGGATTTCTACCAATTGCCAAAAACAGCCAACAAAAAGAACCAACCTCTATAATCTAGAAGCACAATGCCAATGAGTTCTACCTCAATTGACACTTTCTCCATCCATCAAGAATGGGTTCAAGGTCCATTTAAGCGATCAGTGTGGATCACTGATCACATAAATATTATTTACTAGAGAAGGAAAAAGGGACCTATTTTTCTTTTCTTCCACCATCTCATAAATAGGCAACACATAAAGAGGTCTTACACAATGTACAAAACTTCACATGTTTGCGGAGTTTGGAAGAGGGTGGTTAATAGACAATTTTAGCATCTTCTCCCCAAATATTGTTTGGAGAGGCAGATTCTCAAACTCAAACCAGCGACTCATCGCTTTTGGTGGAAGACACTTGCAATCACACCAAGGCCCGGCCTCTAAATAGGCAACATATATGGGTCCAAAAACTAAGGACACATGACTAATCCTGGAAACCTAATAAAAGAAACAATCAGTAATTCAGAGAATCAAACTGAATTTTCTTTCATATCATAAATGGCATAAAATCATCACAAAAACTCAACTCTTATTGATTTTTTTTTTCCAGTCCTAAAACAGCCTACAGTTATGATAAATCAAAGCATAATTAAATTCTACAACCGACTGCAAGACCTTTTTTTATATCTTTGGGTAGCAAATCACTTTTTTGGTTGGTAGTGGACCTCACAATGTTTTGTGGATGTTCCAAAATAGATTGCCCAATGAGTTTTCCTTCATAATTTTCTCCCTCTCATATTGAGAGAGACCTGTTAGATCAATATATACAGACCTTATGCAAAGATCAGGTCCTCCATAGCAAACTTGACTGATGACTCCATCAAATAACTATCAAGGAAGAAGCATGTATTGACAGTTACATGTTATAAGTAATATGTCTCAAGATTAGCTTAAAATTTTCACTGTTTATGGCTTCTTTCCTGATGATTTTAAGGTAAACACAATCTCTATTGTACCTATATTAATTTTTTTCCCTCATAAATTTCTAGCATATATTTTTGCACAATAGCGATTTCAATAAGACAGTATTTAGCAAGATAGTATTCCTAGCAATATATACATTGCATAATACCAACCAAATTCAGCTAACTGCTATAAAAAGATACTTTTTAAAAAAATGCTCGAGGCCAAAATATATCCTAATACCCTAACAACTACTTCATGCATATATAGGTAGATATACAAAGGGTCACAAACATTAAGATAAGTTTCAGATTGAATACCGTGTAACTGCACAATCACAATAAACCATCTTTATTCATTACTGAAGATTAGAATAACAATTGTTATATACAGAACAATTAGTGCCAAGTACTCAGTACTTATAACCAAATTACACTCACCTATTCCATTTAGGGTGGTCAGTTGTACACCACCACCAATTTGCTTTGGCAGGGATGTAAGTAAACATAGCTCAATTCAAAACAAAATGGTACCTTGAATCCACATAGCTCTCAACATCCCAGAGGAAAGAACCAAAAGTAACTGCCTCCAAGACAAGTCTCTTTAAACCACCAAAGCTTATCTTGATGAGTTCATCCTTCGAAGAATCCACTGTTCCCTGTGGTGTTATGACAATTTCAGGTCTTCCAAACAATGCCTCTGTGTGCTTCTCAATGATGCTAACAGCCTCTTTTGATCTTATCGTTGCATATCTCTGAAGCGTCTCCCCATCAAAAGACATCACATAATTTCTCAATCGTGAAGGCTTTATTCCCTTACCAAACCCCCCAGGACTGATGTCATCAGACCAGGAAGAGACTTCAGGATGGGATGATGCTGCTTGGAAAGAGCCCTCCTCACCATTGGGTCTCATTCTCTCCCCCACAACTTGCTGAATATCACTCTCTTCTACATCCGATGCATTTGGAAGGATTTTCATTGTCTTCTCAAGCTGAAACCTCTGGTCAACCCGCTTAAGGAAGTAGCCATACATTACAGATGCTGCATAGACTTGGCCAACCCTTAGTTTGCTAATCTGTGCTACAGAGTTTGAATCAGTCACACGGTTCCCCAGAATCAGAGCTAAGTGGTTCTTAATCATCTCATAGGCTTCAGGAGAATGAAGCTGCTCGAGCTTTTCATCTTGGCTTGGCCATACATCAACTCGGCCAGATGGATCCGACGAAGAGGGTGAAATGGCAGGTATCAAAGAAACATTGGCATCCATGAATTTCTGTACCACCAATGCATACAAAATCTCTTCCAAAGCCTTTTTCCTTTCATTAGCCTTAACCTCAGCAATTCTCCTGATAATTTCAATAACCCAAAACAAGAATAAATGATTATCCTCAAAATTTCATTTCAGTTGTCAAAAAGATAAATGGAAAGAAACAGAAAGAAAAACAAACCTCTCTCTCTCTCTCTCTCTCTCTCTCTCTCTCTCTCTCTCACCAAAAATTGAAAATTTAAGTTAACTACAGCTGGTGCCATGTTCATGAGTGAGTAAAGTATTTGGAAAATGCTATAGTACTAGTAATTTTACTACAAAAACTTTATAAACAGGTGTGGCAAAGGATGTGATTGGTGCCACATCAATAACATAATAAATAAATTTGTAAATTAGCTTTCTGTACTATGTTTAAAAGTTGACAGGTTAATTTGTAAACTCTATGTAGCAAAATTTTGTACAATCCTTAGCTTCACTCTTTAATTATTTTTGAGATTTCCCAATCACAGTCATATCTTCTTGGATCCCCTGGCTTTAACAGCCATCACAGAGAGCCTAGCAAATTGATTCCTAGAATATAATGATAAGGTTGACAAACCTGTATAAAACTAGGTCGGTGCCAGAAGCAGAAGGATCATCTTTCTTTATGTCAGCATCACGGTCAGTTTGGAGCTGGTCAAGCTGCTGCTCAACTGCAGCAGGAACAAGATGCGGGTGGCTTATCAATATCTGTGACAAAAACTGCCCAATTGGAGACTCCAGCCGAAGCGGAGCAATTGGAGACTCAGTTGAACCCACAGAGTCGGGAGTCGATGACGCCCTAACCACCAAGCATCTCCTATTTCCGAAACCCACTCTCTTATGCGCCAACTTTGAGTGAGAAATTGAAGTGTAATGCTGCCAAGACAAGACATCAATCATAAGACAATATAAGCCAAAACTCTATTTTCTCAAACAAAGGAAGCAATAAGTCTAGTCTAGACTCTAGAGTCACAATTTTTTTCACAAAATTTTTCACATCCACTAAGGTGAGGAGTTGTAAATGGTAGACAGTAAAGTAGTGTCATGAGAATCAAAAACAACTCGACAATTCAAAATTGTGCCTTTTGTGTGTTCATATTAAAATGCACGCACACAACTATATATTTTAATAATAAAACCTTTTTTTTACATAAGTAAAGCAATCGATTCAATTTAAAGGATTTATATATATATACACATTTTAATAATAAAAATCGCACATAATGACTCCCAAACCATGTTTTTTAATTGTTACTTTGAAAAGGCCAAAAACAAAAAATAAATAAATAAGAAACCCATAAAAAAAAAAAAAAAAAAATAAAAAAAAAAAAAGGGTGTATTTGGGTCAATTTTTATTTTTCCGTTTTTAAAAACAGGGTTTCACTTATCACAATCTTACTTCAGAGATCATCGCGTGCATAAATTTTAAAACAAAAAAAAGAGAGAGAAAAAAAATAAAATAAAAAATAAGATAAAAGCAGATTGTACCTTAATTGAGGAGTGGAAGTTGGTACCGAAACGCACAAAATCGGGGCCGTTGGCTGGCGACGACCTGGATAATATATTGGAGGGTCCGGATGTGCTAAGTAAGTGAGATCGGACCATTGTTGCGTTCATTGCTTCCATTTTCAGCTCTGTAAAACAAATATATAAATTTTAATTGCAAATACTAACAGCAAAAAATAAAAATGAAGCAGATAAAACTGGAGAACAGAATGAAAACCTAGGGCTAGGAAGAGGATAGGAAGGAAAAAGGCAGGTGAGGAAGATAAACCCTATAGAGTAAAGAGTGAACAAGAAAGAAAGAAAGAGGGTTGGAGTCAGAATGAATTTGTGTTGTGTTAATGGAATTGCTTGCACAATAATAATATGATATGGTCTGATCTCTGCGTTTTGTGTTTGGCGGAATTCAGAGGTTCCGTGGGCCGGCTGAACAAAGTTTTATTTATTGTGCTTCTGACGTGGTCTAGATTAAGCCCCTGCTGTTTCGCTTTATTACGGTAATACCTCTATCACTACACCGGGCCCTTTTTTCTTTTTATTTTTCTTTTTTCTCCAATTTTAACTTCCCTATTTCTTGCTTTCAGGATAAAACCCGTAAAAGAAAACAAAACAAAAACAAAAATTATGATCTTGTAATTCTATTTAGGGGTGTCTATAGGTCAGGTCAAGTTGGGTGAGGGCTCCAACTCAAGCTTGACCCGATCCCAACTAGTAGAAAAATTAAGGATGTGTTGTTGACTGAAAGCATTAACAAATCAGATCAAATTAGATTTTTCTTAGGTCGAGTTGATTTTGGTCAAAACCGAGAGAGGCCACAGCTATTAAGATTTCGGCCAATCTTTCTCAAATATTTGAACATGGAGAATAGCAGCAATTCTGACCATAGACAACGAAGATCTAAATAGAGATGGCAGGGAATCGATTCAATCAATTCTTAGAGAGCAAGACCTGCTATAATCAAGTTTTGAAGCTTTACACCAGTTGATCACTACTCTTGTCAAATCGAGTGAGTTTTTGAATCAATGCAACACAAATTAGATGGCTTAATCAGGTCAAGTAGATCTTGGACAACTCGAATTCTGTTGCATTGCTTTTGGAATTTGCATCTTGCACATCAAAATAAATAAAAATGATAACTTACTAATTACTACTTACACACTAAAGATTGTTTATGAATTGAAAAAATATATATTTTATTAATATTATCATTAAAAAAAATAGAGTAATATTTTAATTACTTAAAAGAATCACATCTCTATATTTTTAATTTTTTTACACAACCACTTACGATTTTTTATATAAATATTATAATAAATTATTTTATAAGTAATGAGCCGTAAAGCACATTTGAATACATTCATTGAGCCATTTGACCTTTTCTTCTTCTTCTTTTTTTTTTATAGAGTTTCAACCTATATGGCATCCAGATAAAGACACCGATCAGTTTTTGAATCTCATATCTCTTATTCAACCATCAAAAAATTTATCAATTAAATTAATTGAAACTCACGAACGATTTGAACTATTATACCTTTATATGACCTTTAGTTTGTTCTTCACTACTTTAGGATCGTGGGGCTAACACTTTGATAGTTGGTACAAACATAAAGAATAAAAAGCAAAAAAAAATTAAAAATTAAAAAAACATGTTGCGTTTGGAAATATAATAATTATGTGACCTCTCGCTCCAATAATATACGATATTATTAAACTATCTGATTTCAAGGAACCAAGATACACACGGCATGGTGTGGTGATCCGAGACAATAACAGCATGGTTTTGGCTTCAATGTCTAAACAAATTACCACAAATACACACAACCTTAGAGATTGAGGCACTAGTAGCTTCAACTGCATTGGCGTTTGCATCAGATTTGGGATTTTATCGCGATGTCATGGAGACCGATTCACTGGTGTTGGTTATGGCGTTTATCAATAACAGCTCCTTTTTTCCTTGGATAGTTTGTTAATTAAGGATATCAGATTTAATGCTAGTTTTTTTAATCAATTACTTTACTCTCATATAAAGAGAGAGGGTAATAAGGTTGCGCATAAGTTAGCAAAACATGTTCGTTGTATTTTAGACTTTTCGGTGTGGATGGAGGTTGTTCCCCCCACCCTTACTTCCAATTGTCCTAGCTGACATTGTTGGGTTTTCTTAATAAAGCTTGACGTCTTTCCTCTCCCAAAAAAAAAAAAAAAAAACATTTTACAAAATCACTTTTTGACTAAAATGCATGCTAAGACTCTGTGAATAGCCTATCCAAACAGGCTCTATATGGTCAAGACTCAAGAGCATTGTAATTTAATAATAATAGTATTGTTTGATTCTATTCCAATGATTTCCCCACTTATTGTAAGCAAAATAAACAGACATATATATATATATATATATCTAAGTCATGTGGAGTTAATTGGTGCATTATCAATCCTTTGAAGTCTGAACAACAACTTTATTTGATAAAGTAACTAGTTTTGTGGTGCAAAACATTAAAACATCCTCAAATAATAAACAAGGAGTTTGACAAATATGAAATGGAAGCTAAGAGCACTAAATATGAAACTAGTAAATTTTCTTAAAGAATAAGAGATACAAAATTATGTTATAAAAACAAGCATTTTGCAATGCAATTTGAAAAGACTACTTTTTTTTTTGGGTATGAAAAGACTACTTATTTAAATGTTCACCTTTTGTCGATGAGATAAATTCACCATAATTAAAATTAATATTCACTATTGTTGTAGGAGGAAGCTTTTTTTTTTTTTTTTTAAATAAGTTCCAATTAGATCAATTTGTAAAATCTCTTTTTATAAATTGAAATTCTCTCCTTAAAAAAATAAAAATAAGAAGAAGATAAAGAATATGGTAAATAAGTAATGGCTCAATAAATATGGGTTTTGTTATGTTTTGTACCATTCATTTAACTAAAAAAGAAAGGAGACAATTATTAGGATGGGGTTGTTTGGTCATTTAAGGCTGGCAGTAAAAGATTTTTTAGATTGCAGTCAGCACAAGGAGATGGGGATAAAATTGGGTCAGTCTTCGCGAGATCTCTAGGTTGTGTAATTGGATTGGATTTTGGACCCATATGCTTTGTTCCCTTGTTGTTGTGGCTGACGCTTGTGGTAGCCGTAAAAATTGAAATTGGCCCTTGAATAATGAATATGGAATGGTCTACGCGGCTCATTTTAGACGGAACATTAGTATGTGTGGTTTTGGGTTTTTAGAATCTAATAAATTGCTTATGCAGTTTTGCGAGTCGCCACTCGGCTGTCACATTTCCACTCAGTCATTTTGTGTCATCGCATGAGTGCTCAATCAGTATCATCCTTCCCTACCTATCAAAGATATTGATATTTTATTCAGCTAAAAAAAAAAGATATTGATATTTTGTGTAATGTGTAATATTATTTGAAGAGAAATTTCTTCATAATTTCTTCCTTACAAAGTCACTGTTTTAGTACTTTTCATACCCATAAAATTATGATAACCATTTGGCAGGAAGGTGACTCCTAGTCTCCTACATAAATTTCGTCCAAGATCATTTTAAATTGATATTCTCTTCTTATCCTAGAAGCATCAAATCTTCACTATAAAGAGAGAACTAAGCTCAAATCTTCCAATTGTTATAATAATAAAACGATATTAAAAAAAGGTTCAATTGTCATTTTAATCCCTAACATTTGTCATATGTGTTATAATAATTTCTAACATTCTAAATATATTAGTTTAATTCTTAATATTTTGGTATTGCATCCAAATAGTCTCTATTGTTAAGTGGTATATGGTGCTAAACAAGACAACACAAACGAGGATGTTCAAGTTAAATCCAAATACACAACAAGGACAAAAAGCCATTTCACTTAATGTGTTATAAATTTAGGAAACAGTGTCATTCTAATAATTGGACTATGCACTCACTTATCCAAACAGCATCATTTTGATTAGTCGTTAGTTTTATTCAAATAATCGTTGCAAGAGCGTGAATTTTTGTTTTGAGTTAGTTAGGTTCTGTTAGACTTTTTTAAATTTTACAGAATTAATTATCACATTTCTCAGACTTAGTTTGATAAGTAATAATTATGTATAAATACTAGTCTATGTGTATTATTTCAGGCTAAGCAAGATTAATAAGATTTTTCGTCTCTCTCTTTTTTCCTTTATTCAATCTATTATTTGCGTCTTTGTTCTCTTGCTAAACACTCAGTGATATCTAATTAGATCATAGAATTCTTGTATTTTTTTTTTTTTTTGAAAAATAATTATAACATGCTACTAACCCTATAGTTCAAACCTTTCTCCCCTAGACCCCCAATCTTGTATTTCTTCATATGGAAAAAGTCTAAAAATTAACGTAACTAGCAATGAAATAAAAAGAATAAAAACAGATTTTTTATGCCACTTGGGCTTCCACGTTGATGACTCTCACTTTTTTTTTTGAATGCCATATACCCACGTGAACTCTTCCTTGAGTTGCACTACTTGAGCCTTGTTGTGTTGAGAACATCTACATTAGTAGATGCAAAATCTTGCAAAATACAAAAAATCCTTCATTTTACACATTTTGACCAAAAAAACACTCATATCAGTGGGTGTAAATGCAAGGTTATGCACGGTAACCGTGCATATATGTACAGTTACTGTATACGCATGGTTATTGTAACACTTGCATTTAATATTATAGTAATTTTTCTCTCTCCTTGTCTCTAGTTGCTCCCACTCTAACCTTACTCTCCATTTTTCTCATTTGATCAAATCATGAAACCATCCGATCTCTCACCGATCAAAGTGTGGATCTCGCCACCACCACCGATCAAAGCGTGGATCTTGTCTTTGGATTTCTCTTTGTTTGACGGTTTTGATTAGTGGATTTCTCCACGCAGAATGGGTTCATCAACATCTTCACGTTCTGGGTCTCCACGCCTGATCTCTCGTCGATTTGGATTTCTTGTTGTTTGATGGATTTCTCTAGTTCATCAAATCGCCCTGATCTCTCACCTATCCTTTTTCTTTATTGGATGGTTTTGATTAGTGGGTTTGATCATTTTGATGAGTGGTTTTGATGGTTTTGATCCTTGGGTTTTGATGAGTGGGTATTGATCGGGTTGATGGTGGCTGGGTTTAGAATATTTTATTAAATAAATGTGTAAAATAGACAAATTGATGTGGATGTTTTGTAAAAATGGGTGTGTAAAATAGAAAAAAGCATGTTTTTTTTTTGGCAAAATGGACAGAAATTATGCATCAATTGATGCGGATGCTCTTAATTTGCATCACGATGCTTGTCGTCTCACCATGCATCGGTTGCATTGCAATGCGCGGGTCATATTGTTATTGTGCTTTGGAGAGAGAGAGAAAGAGAGCTGATGAACAATAGGGTAGGAGAGAAGTAAGAAAACAAAAAAATGAAATCATGATTACATGGTGAAAAAGAGTTTGCATTTTTAAGTTATATTTTGTGAAAACACCCTTCCAAACAAAAAAAAAAAATTTGTGGGACCCCATTTTCAAGATTTATATCACAAAAGTCATTTTGAAAACACCAAACACACTTTTGAATTTTAAATTTGAATTTATTTTTCTCACATGGAAAATTGGAATAAGAAAATGCTAAAGTCACAAATTATTTTACAAATGGAGGATATGGTAGGTGGTTATTGGTAAGCAAAAATGTGATGTTAGTGTTAGCCTCATATAAAAACCAATAAGAATTTTCAACATTGACCAATTGTAAAAATATTGTAAAATAGTTTGTGCATGTGACATTACTCAATTGGATATAATCAAAGGCATACATATATACATACATACATATATATATATATATATATACACATATGTATATAAATACTAACCTTTGGGCACGCGCTCACATGTGTGTTCAGAGGCTCTTCTATTTTATTTTACTTTATTTTTTGTAAATGTTAATAATTTGCATTTATTATAATTTAGAATATTTTTTTTCAAACAAATAAAAATGATAAATTTTAGAGATAAGCAATAACTGTAATTTCTTTTTTAAACATAAAAGTGAAAAAATCCTAAATTTTAGAAATTCTCTTTTTGAATTCAAAATGAAATTTGTTATTTGACATTTATGACTCAATTTTTAAATGAAGTTATCCTTTATTAATGAGGGTATTTTTAAACCATATAAAAGTCCAGTTAAAAGAAGAGAATCCTCTTATATATAGTATATATATATATATATATCAATAAAAATTGGTCACATTAACAGTTTGTAAAAATGTTATAAATTAGTTTGTAATTGTAGCATTACTCTTTGCCTTTACTATATGCATGATTTCGATTCCTATAATTTAGAGAGTTTGTCTGAGTGATTTAATGTGTGAGCTTTTAATTAAATTTTGACCTTATTTGATTTCAAATTTGATTTTTTTTTTTTAATTCTTTCCTTGTGTTTGTATAAACTTATGTGATTAGGTTAAGATATTCTTAATTTCAAGGGCCACACCTTGGGGTGCTCCTAGTTACGTTTAGTCAACCATTATCAGATAACTAACCCACATCATTCATAATTTGATAGTGTAATCAAGATGATGACTAAGGTTGTGTTTTTATTTTTGGTGTAAATTTTTTTTCCTACGAAAAATGTTTATAGCTAAAAACATCTCCAAGGAAAATATTTAATTTTTTAGTGTTTGGTTGTGTTCTCAAAAACTATTTTTTGAAAGAAAAAAAAAATTCTTATGTTTGGCATGACATAATTTTTTTTTTTTTTAATATGGAAAAGTAAATGACCAAAATACTCCCATCATAAACACCAAAATACTCCTTAAAACATCCAAGGTTATCAAAATTCCCCCATAATCACCAAATACCCTTGGAACTTTCAAAATGACTAGACATCTAAAATGATTGAAATTATAGCCAAAAAGTCCAAATTGGCTAAAATACCTTTGTATTTCCAAAATACCTCTAGAGTCTTTAAAATGAAAAAATAAACCCAAGAATCACTACAATGACCAAAATATTTGTAAAAGACGACACAATTTTAATAATATTTTTCTTATTATATACTTTCAAGTTGGTCAATTAAGCTGTTGATAAGCTTTTAGCCAATCTAATTTTTTCACAATATTTTTATTTGGACAAATACCCTCAAATTTGGTCATCTTAGAGTTTTTTAGGGTATTTTGATCATCTTGGTGGTCATTAGGTTTTTTTGGGTCATCTTTAGGAGTATTTTGGTCATTTTTATTGCACTAAGGCGTGTGTTAAACAGTATTTCTTTTAGAGTGGTTTCATGGATATTTTGGTCATTTTGGTGGATTTGGAGGTATTATGGAAGTTCCAATGCTATTTTTGGTGGATGTAGGGGTATTTTGATAATTTTATACATTTCAATGATATTTTTATCATTTTGATGATTTTAGGGGCTTGGTGTTTACAAGAAATATAGTAATACTAGACTTAGTTGAAACATTTCTTATGTGTATATCTTTGATTGTGATTTTGTTTTTATTGCACTCAGGCTTATGTAGGGGGATTTAAGTTAGTTTTTATAAGTTTACAATCGAAAATTCTATCTAATCAACTCAAACGTTATGATGTCAAGTATAATTAGTTATAAACTATTAGTATAGATTTGAGAATGAGTAACAAATTTAGTTATGGTATTTACTATATATGAGGAAATAATTAATCAATTAAGTAGCTCCTAAATAAACTCGTGCTTGTTTTGTTTTTTTAAATTTTATAAAAAAAATCTAAGTTTAAACTTGTAGTCTAAGTTAGTGATGAGCTTAAACTCGATTCATGGGTTCTAATTAACATAACCTATAATGTCTCTTATTGTCAAATAAGTTGCACTAAAAAAAAAATTCGTCATATCTTAATAATATAGTAACGAACAATCATTAGAAGTTTAGAACGCAACTTCATAACTTTCAAATTCTTTGTCTGAACTTTAAGGCAATAAACAAGTTAAGTTTTATTGAATAATAAATATTTGAGCTCAAAACAAAAGTAAAATTTTCAAGCTCTACTCGAGCTCAAACCAAGCCTGCAAATAATGTTTGAACTCAAAATTCATCAGAAAAGTCTAAAAGTTTGAATTCGACTTGATTTATTAGTCAAGCCAAGCTTGATCTTAATATCAAACTCTTGAGCACGAGATTAAATACAAGTACATTATCAAATGTTTAAATCTACAAAATTCAAGTAAACAAAATAACACACTAAACATTGAAAGCATGTTTAAATCTGCAAAAGCTTTTGATTATATCTTATGTTGTTTCACTTGTAGTAAAATTGAAAGCATATTTTCCACTAAACAAACTTGTTGGATTGTTTTTTCTTTTCCTTTCCAGCATATAAAAGTTGAGAGCACCAAAAGATATGTAACTTGCCTCTAATGAATTTTACCAAAATTGCCACACCTATAATTTGGATGAACAAGAAGCTTTTCACCCTTTGGCTCTGTGTAGAATCCCAAAAGAAGAGAAGACAAGTTGGGATGTGTAAAGAAAGGAAGTACACAAAGATCGAATTGGAAACTTCTAGTTTTATTTCTATATCAGAGAGTACAGATTAATTAGCAATCTAATCTATATATATACAACATAACAGAGCAACATAAAAGAGCCCAAAACAAGTAAATTAACTAACTCTCAACAACTTAACAAACTCCCTAACTCAACCAATCAAAACTTGACAACTGGACCTCCTAGCTACTCTTCTTTCTTTCCTTCACACGTGTAACTTATGCTGAACTAATTGATGTCGTTTTCTTCTTCCTCTTGTCATTTTCTCTAGTATGTCGTTTAGCCATCACTTCAATTTCAACACTCCCCCTTAAGTCTTGAAATGTAAGCTCTGTAACTTGAATAGAAGAAGTTACCTTCAACTGCCTTGGAACAAAAATGTCCTTTAAGCCCAACTTCTCTGAAAGTCTTGCAAAAGATGAAAATCCCAAGGCCTTGGTAAATATGTCAGCTACTTGAGAATTGGTTGCAATGTGAAAGGTCTTAATCATGCCTTCCATAATCTTGTCTGTTACTAGATGGCAATCCACCTCAATATGCTTCATCCTCTCATGAAAGACTAGATTAGCAGCTATAAACAATGCTTCTTGATTATCACAAAACAACATAGCTGGTTTAGGATGCTCAATCTTCAAATCCTTGAGCAATTGTAGCACCTAAGTGATTTCACAAGCCACATTGACCATTGCTCCATACTCAACTTCAGCTAAGGACCTTGAAACCACTCCCTACTTCTTTGACCTCCAAGATATTAAGGAATCTCCTATGTAAACTGCATAATCTGTTAAAGACCTCCTAGTATCAGGGCATCTAGCCCAATCCGCACCACAAAAGGATTTGATATGCAAATCTGAATTGCTAGAGAAAAAGATTCATTTCCCTGGTGAACCTTTAATATATTGAAGCACTCTGTGAGTTGCAAGTAAATGAGGTTCTCTTGGTTGTGATAGAAATTGGCTTAATCTATGCACAACATAGGTGATGTCTGGTCTTGTTAAGGTCAAATAGAGAAGTCTTCCAATTCATCTTCTAAATTGTGCGGGGTCTGCCGGGGGCTTACCTTCATACTTAAACAACCTCAAATTTTGCTCCATAGGAAACTTAACTAGGTAGCTTAGAACCGATGAAACCTATATCTTTAAAAATCTCAAGAGCATATTTTCTCTAGTTCAAGTTGACTCCTTCATCAATTCTGGCTAACTCAAGTCCCAAGAAATATCTCAGTGATCCAAGGTCTTTTAAACCAAACTTATCATCAAGCAACTTCTTTAAACTGTTAACATAAACAGGATTATTCCCAGTGAGCAATATGTCATCCATATAAACCAAGAGGACTGTAAAAGAGGAACCTTGTGTATGAGTAAACAATGAGTAATCAGATTTTGATTGAATGAACCCCATCTGCTGAATTGTGGTAGGCAATTTCTCAAATCACTGCCTAGAAGCTTGTTTAAGGCTATAAAGACTTTTGTTCAATTTGCAAACCAAATTCTCCCCCTTGTTATGAAATCCAGGTGGTAGACATATATAAACATCTTCTACTAGATCACCATGCAAGAATGCATTGTTAACATCCTTTTGATGCAGGAATCACCCTTTCACAGCAGCCAAAGAAAGCATACTTCTAACTGAGATCGACTTGGCAATAGGTGAAAATGTTTCTGAATAATCCAAGCCTTGTTTTTGTGTAAACCCCTTGGCAACCAAACGTGCTTTATACCTCTCAATGGTGCCATCAGGATGCTATTTTATTCTATAAACCCATTTACATCCAATGGGGAATTTGCCTGGTGGTAACTGAGTCAAAGTCCAAGTATTATTGAGTTCCAAAGCAACAATTTCCTTGTTCATGGCATCCTTCCATTCAGAAAATTGAATTGCTTGATGAAAAGAAATAGGTTCTAATGGAGTTGCCGTGATTGCCATGACGAAGGAATGAAATGCAGGGCCAAGATAAGAGTAATTTAAGTTCTCTAAAATATCATATGGCAAACCAGAGACAGGCTTGGTACTGACAGACTTACAACAGTAATTTGAAAGATAGGTAGAAGGGTGATGAGTCCTAACAAGCCTTCTTAAGACAAGTGGCTCAAAAATGAGATTTGTAGGTAGAGAGGTAGTAAGGTTAGATGAGCTAATGAAGGGAATAGGATCTGCAGAAGTGGTGGAATCTAAAATAGGTTCTATAGAATCATTAGTAGGTTTAATAGTAGTGGTTTGAGAAGTAATTTGATCAGAATTACTGAGTGAGGTAGGGGAAGATGAAGTGTGAATAGGAACAATGATAGTTTTAGGAACAAAACTTGGACTAGAAGGAGAAGAAGGAAATTCAGGAGCAGTATTTGATACACAATGAGGAAAAACAAAGTCATCTAGATAGGAATTTGAGGGTTGAACAGAGGCAGCATAAGGAAATATGTGCTCATAGAAAACAATATCTCTTGAGATGTAAATAGTATTAGATTCAAGATTTAAAACCTTGTAACCTTTTATGACATAGGGATAGCCTAAGAACACACTTTTTGGCTCTAGGGGCAAATTTGCGCCTATTATGTGCCTATTAACTAACTCTCAACAACTTAACAAACTCCCTAACTCAACCATTCAAATCTTGACAGTTGGACCTCTAAGCTGCTTTTCTTTTTTTCCTTTGCACATGCAACTTGTGCTGAACTAATTGATGTTGTTTTCTTCTTCCTCTTGTCGTTTGCTCCAGTCTATTGTTTAGCCATCACTTCAATTTTAGCAAGATGCCTTATGATATGACGTTGAAGGAGGACTCTACCAGAAGCTTCTATTTGCGTGGAATCCTAGTAGGAGTCATTGAGGGAGCTTTTTGCACACCAAAGATGTATCATTTAGCAACAGATGAGGTGAGACTGCTAAGATCTAGGGCAGATTAGTTGAAATTTCTTACTCTACAAGAGAGAGAGAGAGAGAGAGAGAGAGAGAGAGAGAGAGAGAGAGAGAGAGTTAGTTTCTAAGTTCATTGAGGAACATTGGAATATAGTAATTTGGTGTTGGGGGGGGGGGGGTTGGTTTGGCAAATCTAGTTCAAATAAGGGAATGTTAAAAAGGGAATGAGAAATGAGAAAAAAAAAAGACCTAACCAAAGAGGGGGATGGACTCATGGACTTGGATGTGTGGTACTTGCTTAATTTAAAAAAAAAGAAAAAAAAAAGAGTGATTACTCATTACAGCCCTTTAATTTTGATTTTTACAAGTGTTCTTAATTCCCAATTAACTAAATATTTAGTTAGAAATAGATTTATTTGTTGAACCCAAAAACAAGTTTAATTGTTTTTTTTTTTTTTGCTTGGTCCCGCCTTGTTTATTAAAGAAATCTAAAACTTAAAGCTCAAATTTAATTTGTCTATAAATAAACAAACAAATATAAAAACAAGTTTAATTGTTTTTTTTTTTGGTTCAGCTTGTTTGTTAAAGAAATCTTAACTAAAGCTCAAATTTAAAACAAACAAATATGAAAAGTTGTTTATGAAGTGGAGCCTAAAAAGTGATTATGAACTGGCCCATTACTTTTCTGGGGCCCACGTCGCTCCATCACATTTCATTCTAAAGCAAACAAGGTGAAATTGTTCAGCATCTGAAGGATACAGACAGACACTTTGAACGTTGCTCTTTTCCCCTTCTTCATCCTCAACCCTAGCACCTAATTTCTAAATTCTAAATATAAATTTTATTATCTATATAGCATAACAGGAAGCATGAAATTCCGGTATGCCATGGTGTGCTCATCGAATCAGAATCGGAGCATGGAGGCGCACTCGCTTCTGAAAAAGCAGGGCTTCGAGGTGTCTTCGTACGGTACTGGGGCTCACGTTAAGCTCCCTGGACCCTCTCTCAGAGAACCCAACGTCTACGACTTCGGTACTCCCTACAAGCACATGTTCGAGGATCTCAGGCGCAAAGACCCCGAACTGTATCCTCTTCCCTTTTTTACATGCTCGTTAATTTTCAATTGCAATTGGGTCTTAACAAACAAAAACCTGTGGTAGTGCTTCAGTGTTAACTTATGTAGCTAACTCCGCCTATGTCTGTGCTTACTGTCATATATTTCATTCACAGTGGGTCCCTACAAGTGTATTCACTGGATCCAATACAGATACTCGTTGGGGCGTCCCTTATATGTAGCGTAGGATTAATGAATCGAACTTTGTGTGTGTGTTTTATTGTGCATTGTAGAGCATGTTAATGAGTGAAACCTTAATGAGTGTACACAGCTACAAGCGTAATGGCATTTTGCCAATGCTAAAGAGAAATTCATCTGTCAAGCTGGCTCCTCAGCGGTGGCAAGAGAATGCTGCTGATGGTTCCTTTGATGTGGTTTTTGCATTTGAAGAAAAGGTGTTTGATATGGTTGTTGAAGGTTAGTATATCTCACTACCTCCACCCCTTTTTTTTTTGTTGTTGTTGTTGCATCATATGGATCAATTGTACGATAATGCAAAAGATGAAATAATTAAAGCATTGTCTATTGCTTCTACTACTGGCTGTTTTTTTTTTTTTTTTTTGTAATTGTTACCATTTTCAGTAGATTGGTATAGGACTTGATAGAATGTCGTGGGGGATAATGCAGTTGGTTCATAGACAGTAATATGATTGGGATGTGGACTCTGATTAGTTTCTTTGAGCTTCTTAAGAGGTTCAAGGTGTGTGGGGTAGGTGTAGATAGATTGGGCAGGCAGTAGACTAGTAAACCAATGTTTGAAGTGAGAGCCTTTTCTATAATGCATATGACGGACAACATAGTCGGAATCTTCCTTGGAAGGAGATTTGGCATACTTTATTATTTAGGGAGCTACATTTGTATACTAAGTGTATCCCTCTGGTCTTTCTATAGTTAAATTATTAGTTACTTATCAAAAAAGTAGATTTGGCATACTCAATCTCCTACTAAGGTGCCCTGTAAATTTTTGGCAGTAATTTCAAAAGTATCGACCAGTGTTTGCATCTCTCTAATTCTACTTTTTCTGAGAAGGCTTATGCCTCTGAGGGAGTCAATTTTCCCAATTCTTCTTTTGTTGGTTTTTTTTAAGGTTCTCTTTTGTAAGTTGTAGTGCTTGGTAGCATTTATGGGGTTTATCTTTGTATACATTGTGACTTGAATCCCCGTGGATATTGTTGGATAAAACTTTTACCTTTCAAGACCAAATAACAAAGGAAAATATCCTGTGTTTATTATTGGATGTGTATTGTGATGGAATGTGTATCCATGGTATATATTAGTAGTTTAATATCAATTTTTATTTTTACTTATAAAAAAAATGCAATTTAATATCTTGTGCTTGTTTCTTTTCTTAGTTTTCTGATGATAAAATTTCTGGTTGGTCTTGCAAACTAATATACCTTGATATACCTGGTATTTAACCTTTGTTGTGTTTTTGTCATGTGTTTACTTACAAAATAAAAGATAAAAGAAGTTTTTGCATGCTTGGATGTGTTTGCCACGGTATAGTTTTCAGTCTAGAAATTGTGTGGTGAGTTGTCCAATCTGGGGTTTGTAGAAGACCTCTGTCTAATTTGTTGCGAAACCCACTTGCACATATAGTTTATTGAATTTATGGATTCTTCATTTATATATTATATAGACAAGTCTGTGTCTTTGAAAGTTTATCAATGAAGAGGATTATAAATTTATGGATGAAACAAGATTATGTGCTAATGTGCTGATTCCATTAATTATGAAGCACATAGATTAAGAGGTCTATAACTTGTTGAACTGGTGGGCTGGTCAGCTTGTGTTGGGCATGTAGGCTACTCTTGCTCTTCACTCAAAGGAGTTATTGATGTGCTTTGGGTAATGTCAACTTTATAAATGCTCTGGGCTGGAATTTTGTGGTTTGCATCTATAAAAAAAAAAAAAAAAAAGCTTACTTAGGTTTACTGGTGGGGTGGCCAACCTGTTGACTGGTCTTACTTAGGTTCTAGTGGAGCTTCTGGTGGGGTGTTGGTGATGTGGGACACTCGGGTAGTGAATAAAATGGAGGAGGCAGTGGGGAGATTTTCGGTTTCTTGTAAGTTTACAAGTGTGTCAGATCAGTTTGTTTGGGCGTTTACTGGTGTTTATGGTCCTAATTTACACTGAGACAGGAGGTTTTTATGGGAGGAACTCTGTGGCTTGAATAGTTGGTGGAGTGTCCCTTGGTGTGTGGGTGGTGATTTTAATGTGGTTAGGTTCCCTTCTGAACGATTGGGGTCTAACTCTTTCACTACGGCTATGAGGGAATTCTCCAATTTTATCTCGGAACAGGGTCTCATTGATCTGCCATTGCAAGGGGGTTCTTATACTTGGTCAAGTTCTAGAGAAGTTGCTTCAAAGGCTAGGCTAGAAAGATTCTTGTTTTCTGAAGATTGGGAGGATAAGTTTCCAATAGTTTCTCAAAGACGGATGTCTAAGTTGTGCTCAAATCATTTTCCAATTGTCCTTGAGGGTGGATCTTTTCATAGAGGGAGTATGCCGTTTAGATTTGAGAATATGTGGCTTAAGGATGAAGGTTTTGTGGATAGGGTCCAGTCTTGGTGGGATTCCTATCAGGTTCATGGTGCTCCAAGTTTCATTCTGGCCAATAAATTAAAACTCTTGAAAAATGATTTGAAAAGATGGAATGTGAAGGTGTTTGGTCACGTTGAAGTGTGGATTAAAAAATTGTGGAATGACCTAAGTGCTCTAGAGGATATGGAGAAGAGTCGGGGTTTATCAACGGAGGAAAGGGTAGAAATGGGAAGAATTCGTGATGAGTTAGAGCGAGTTACTCTGTTGGAAGAAATAAGTTGGAGGCAAAAATTTAGAGTTCTTTGTGTCAGGGAAGGAGACAGGAATACGAAATTTTTTCACCTAATAGCTAACTCTCATATGAGGGTTAATTCTATTGATAGGCTTATGGTGGATGGGGTGTTGTCCTCGGACCCGGCTGCTATAGTAGATTGTATCTCTCAGTTTTATAGGTGGCTTTATTTGGAGGATGGGGCTCTAGGGATGGCAACGGGTCGGGTTTGGGCCGGGTTTTTTCATACCCGGACCCGACCCGCGGGGCAAAACCCGTAGCCCGGACTGGCTTGTTTAGGGTACTGGGTTTTTTCCGGGCCCGGACTCGCCCCAACCGGGCCCCGCAGGCCCCGTTTAGGAATTGGGCCCAAACGGGCCAACCGAAAAAAAAAAAAAAAATTTTTGAGCCCAAATTTTAATTTAAGCCCAGATTTAAGCTCAAATTTTTCCCAGATTCAAGCCTAGATTTAAGCCCAGATTTTGCCTACATTAAGCCTACATATTCAAGCCTAAATAATTAACGTGGCCCAAATGCCAAATCAGTTCAAATCATAGGCTAAGGCTACTAATCATAAATCAATAAATCACCTGTTAATTATAAATCTATAAATCAATGAATCATAACTAATATCATAATCATAATTCAATAAATCATAACTAAGATTTTAAATAATAAATTACCTAGCTAAGATAACCATTTAATCATTAATCAACAAAATCTTAACTAAAATCACCAACTAAACATAAAAATAAAATAAATCCAACAAGTCCAAAAATAAGTATCAAAAGTCCAACGAGTCCAAGAAATTAAAAAGTTACGAAATAAATCCCACAAGTTTAGAATAATTACAAACCAACAAATTAAGGAAACAAGTCTAAGAAAATAAAAAAGTTACTAAATTAATACAAAATGTTTAATCTTCATCAATTGTAATACAACTCCCATAAATTGTGGCACAACTCCCATCATCTTCATTTGGCTCCCCATCATAAGAATGGATTGAAATGTACTATCTCTAGATATAGTTGAAGAACCTAAACAACAATGAATTAAAAAATGGAATAAACTTCATCAAATTGTAACTAGCAAATATAAAAACACAATTTTGATTTTATAAATAGAAATTAGAAATTGCTAACTGTTGATTTCACTCCATAACCAATTCTGAGCACACATCATTGCCTCTATAGTCTTGGGATGTAGTCTACTACGGTGTGGACTTAAAAGTCTCCCACTAGTGCTAAAGGCAGCTTCTGAAGCAACAGTTGTGACGGGAATGGCTAAAATATCTCTTGCAATCCTTTGTAAAGTAGGATACTTGAGACCATTACTTTTCACCATGTCAAAATATCAAAGTCTTCACTCCTCTTCAACACTCCCTCATTAATGAAATGATCAAATTCCATTCTACCACTCCCATGTTTCTTTGAACTACTTGAGCTATTATTCACAAACCCATCAAACCTTGACATTGACCCAATCAACCTAAATTTTATTTGTGTCACTTGATTTGAAGTATTTGCAGGCATATGAGAACTTCCTTCATTACCTACAGGAGACTCATCCACATCTCATACTCATCAAGCAAATCATAACAAAGATTCTTAATTTTTTCAATCTCCAAATCAAATTATCACCATAAATGTTAGGATAATAAAACTCCAATAATTCATCTTATATCTTGGATCTAAGATACAGCAACAGCCATAACAACACTAACATTAGCCCAATAAGAATTAAATTTAGCAAGCATGCTTTCTGCCATTGTACTTATCATCTCACTTGAAGACAAACTCCATTCATTCAATGCAATTTTCAACTCACACACCAAAGCAAAATACATATTAGTTGTGGGTACTTACGACCAGAGAAAAACTTAGTCACACTATGAAACAACTCTAACATCCCACAAATATCTTTGGCTACCTCCCAATCATGATCATTGGCAAACAAGTATAAGATGTTTCACGTTTAGCCAAACGCGAGAAAACATCTTTATAAATCAATGCAGAGAAAGCATTAAGTAAGTTGAATTCCAACGAGTTTTACAATCTAAGACTAACTCTTTGGTGCATTGAACACGCAATTGACGTGCATTTTCATCAAATTTTTGCCTCTTTTTGGTGATCCAGTCCAATAAATCACACTATCACGAATCCTTTCAATACCATCACCAATAAGAGACAATCCATCTTGAACAATCAAATTCAAAATATGTGCAGCACACCTCATATGCAACATAGACCCACCCAACATAAGAGAACTAGTATTAAGCTTATTCAAGAGAAGTCTTATCATGGCATCATTAGTACTACAATTATCTACGGTTATTGTGGACAACTTCCTATCATGTTCCACTCTAAAAAACAATCAACAAGGACTTCAGCAAGGACATCTTTCGTGTGTGGAGAAGGAACATAAACAAACCTAGAAAAATAATAGGAATAATTATAACATAACTAAATAAACATTCAATTTAACATAACTCAATAAACATTCTAAATGTAAAGTCTTTAACATTCAATTTATAGATAAAAAAATTACCTTAAAACCCGGCTTTGCAACGTCCAAGTATGGTCAATAAAATGTGCGGTAATGACCATAAACCCTCTCTTTTTGTTACTTGAAGTCCACATATCAGTTGTAATTGCCATCCTACTTCCATTTTGTCCGTGATCTTCAAAGCTTTCTCCCTCTCATTATCATAGATTTTAAGAATATCACTCTTCAAAGTATTTCTTGTGACAAGTTTAAACATAGGTTGAAGATCAGTCACAAATTCCCTAAACCCAATGTGATCAACCATTGAAAGAGGATATTCATGTAAAATGACCATACGAGCAAGCTTATTCCTCACTCTAGCTTGATCAAATTGGTAATTATTTAAACTTGTAGTTTCATCCACCTTATTTTGTTGTTTAATTAAAACTTGTTGTCGAATATCTTTATACTTCATCCGTGGACATCTTGCTAAATGATTACGCAAATGGATTGTACCTTGACTAGAATCACCAAGTAAAGTTTGCCACAATGATGGCATTGGGCTTTAACTTTTCCTTCAACTTTCTTCCTTGTAAAATGAGCCCAAACATCTGAGGTAGTTTTTTTTTTTTTACTTGTATCCAAGTCCTCATTTGTAGGCTCTTGCTCTCCCTCTTCCTCTGTCCTTGAACTCCCTTAACTCCTTTCTTGTTCCTCTACCTCTAAGTCCACCGTCGGGAAATTCGGACTCCTAATTGATTCAGAAGTTTGGGAGTTAGAATCAAAACAAATTATTACAAATTTATTATTACATATACTCATTAATTAATAGGCACAAATTCACAAATTAAACATGATTAACAACAAATTTAAACACTTACTGGTTGTTTAATGGGCATAAAGGTGATGGTGATCCTGAGAGTGAGCTGCTAGGCGACAATGGCGAGGGTGATCGTGAAAATGGCGAAGGAGACCGCATAGTTGGCAAGGGAGAGCTGCTTGGCGAGGAAGAGCTAGATTTGTTTGTGTTTGTGTCTTCCATCTCCGTTTTAGGCTCTGCATTCCCAACAAACACAAAAAACAATATTTCATTATCATTGTTATCACAACCCAAACAATATTTAACAAACTCAATAATAGTATAACGCCACAAACACCTTAACCCATAAACCAAACCCTCAACAACAACAAAGCAAGTAGCAAGGCATGGAAGCAAACTAAAGTGCCTAGTTTCTGGTGATATGAGCTTTCGTTGTGTTTACATTAGGCATGCTTGAATTTGAACACACAGATGACATTATAATTCACAATAACAAACACATCTACACTACAAGTTCTTAGAAATTAGGGTTTTGCAAATGCTCTCTTTGTTTTGTTGCAATAGATGCGATGAAGAGTAATACAAATCGATTGCTTGCTGGTTGATTTGTTATAATCATAAAGCATCAAGCAAGATGAATTATATTCTGGTTCGTATTCACTGAGCATCTTCAATTTAATTAATTTTTTTCTTTTTAAAATTACCGAGGGACCTATGGAGGGAGCGCCGTACAAAATCGATGCACTCTTTTCCAAGTTTGCCTTCGAAAATTGTATTGAAAGCAGATCGCCAAGCCCAATATATACATATATATATATATATATATTTTTCTGTTATGGGCTCGGTTTTATTTTTAGATCTAATTTTCATACATTACAATTGAAATGTATTATTATTATTATTATTATTATTATGCGAAGGTCCCAGCAGAGAGGGGGGAATCTCTCTCTAACACAAATACTAATAATTAATTCCTTCGCATAGTTATATGCCGAATCGTAGAATGCCCAAAAAGCTTTTGTTTTGGACCATTCTGAACCCTCGGCTACATTCAAATATTTCATCTTTCTCTTCATTTCATTTTTGGGGGAAAAAACATTTAGAGATTCTGGTAATGTTTTTAATTTTTACTCTCCTTGAAAATGATTTTGTGTCCTAATTCAGACATAAATACTTACTGTGTACGTATGTGAAGGAAATGATTTTGGAAAATGGAAATGATCAGATTCAAAATCAACTTTGTTACAAAGCAAGCCTAATATTCATAAAATCAAAATGATCCTGGATTACACATTTACACCCAAAAAATCAAAAATAAAAAACCAACACCATCTCTCATTCTATCTGTCTCTGAAATCCAAGAAACCCAACACCATCAATAAAGGTATCTTCTTAAGTAAATACCTGAAGAAAATCTGATCCTCTCCGATTTGGCTGAAGGCTGAAGCTGAATAACTGATGCTCTCTGATTTGGTCAAGCCTGAAGAAAAAACGCGACAGCTTGACGTGAAGAGTCAACGGCGTGTCTGAGTTTGGTCAAGCTCGAAGAAAAGCGACGACAGCTCCGATTTGGTGAAGAAAAGCGACGACAACTCCGATTTGGTGAAGAAAAACAGTGACAGCTCGAGGGTGGGGTTTGTGACGATGGTGGTGAGGCGGTGGTGTTGTGATTTGGTGGTTGGGTATCTCGCCGTTTGGGTTTTTGGTGGTGTTTACGGTGGTAGTTTGAGATAGAGTGAGGGTGAGGGAGTGTAGGACTGTGTCGGATTGAGAGGGAGGGAGTGTAGGGAGGTTGCTGAGTGAGTGAGTGCAGAAGAAATGGGAATTAGGGTTAGAACATTTTAGGTATATATATATATATTAGGGTATTTTAGTAATTTCAATGAACCGGGTTTTTACCGGGCCGGGTTTCGGGTCGGGTCTCGGGTTTTTTTTTTTAATAAAACCCGGATGGGACCCGACCTGGACCCGCTTTGGGTTTTTTTTTTTTTTTTTTAAAACCCATACCCGACCTTATTCCTAATCAGACCGGGTAAAACCCGACCCATTAGGGTCAGGCCGGGCCGGGTACCCGCGGGCCGGGTAAAAATTGCCATCCCTATGGGGCTCATAGACTTGTCTTAGATGATGTGGATTTTTTTAGTATTTCGGTGGAAGATGCAAGTTGGCTAGATAGGCCTTTTGAGGAAGAAGAGGTGTTTGGGGTGATCACTGACTTTAATGGTGACAAGGCACCTGGCCCGGATGGCTTTTCAATGGCATTTTTCCAGTCTTGTTGGGGTGTTTTGAAAACAGAAATTATGGCTGTATTCCACAATTTTCATACTCAGGCGGTGTTTGAGAAAAGTTTTAATGCTTCGTTCCTTGCTCTTATTCCCAAGAAAGTGGATGTTATGGAGGTCAAGGACTTTCGGCCTATAAGCTTAGTTGGTGGGATTTATAAAATTATTTCTAAGGTGTTGGCTAATCGGCTTCGTAGGGTGGTGCATGAGATTATTTCGGATTCACAAAATGCTTTTGTGAAGGGTAGACAGATTTTGGATTCCGTCTTGATTGCTTCTGAATGTATTGATAGTAGATTGAAGTCAGGAGTTCCAGGTGTGTTGTGTAAATTGGGTGTGGAGAAGGCGTATGATCATGTGAGTTGGGATTTTTTAATGTATATGCTTCAACGTTGTGGTTTCTTAGAGAAATGGAGAAAATGGATAAAGTATTGCATTTCAGCGGTAAAGTTTTCCATTCTAATCAATGGTAGCCCATCGGATTTCTTTGGAAGTTCTAGGGGCTTCGGCAAGGGGATCCTTTATCTCCTTTGTTGTTTGATATTGTGATGGAGGCATTAAGTCGTATGTTGGATGTGGCTACCTCCGTCGGGCAATTATCAGGCTTTTCTGTGGGTAGTACGGCTAGTCCATCAGTGAGGGTGTCTCACCTTTTATTTGCAGATGACACTCTGATTTTTTGTGATGTTGAACCTTCTTAGATTGCTAATTTGAGGGCAATTTTTGCTAAATTTGAGGAGGTGTCAAGGCTTCATATTAATTTGGGGAAATCTGAACTAGTACCTATTGGTGAGGTACACAATTTGGAGACTTTGGTGGGCCGGTTGGGGTGTGGGCAGTCTTCTTTGCCCTTGAAATACTTGGGTCTTCCATTAGGTGCAAAATTTAAGGATTTATCTATTTGGAATCCTATTCTAGAGAGAATGGAGAGGAGATTAGCAGGTTAGAAGAGAATGTATCTATCTAAAGGGGGTAAGGTGACACTTATTAAAAGCTCACTCTTGTCTTTACCTACATACTTTCTTTCCTTTTTTCCTTTACCGAGTAAGGTAGCAAAGCGTATGGAGAAATTATAGAGAGATTTCCTGTGGAATGGGATTGGTGGTGAACCTAAAATACATTTAGTTAATTGGGCCAAGGTATGTAGGCCTCTGCAGGTTGGGGGGTTGGGTATACGACGGTTGGGGAATTTTAGTTCTGCTTTGCTAGGTAAATGGTTGTGGCGGTATGGTATGGAGACTGAGGCTTTATGGAGGAGGGTTATAGAGGCAAAATATGGAAACATTTGGGGTGGTTGGTGTACGAAAAAGGTGACAAGTCCTTATGGGGTTAGCTTGTGGAGATTTATTAGAAGCGGCTGGTTGAACTTCTCTAAATTCCTTGTTTATGATGTGGGGGATGGTACTAGAGTGAAATTTTGGATGCATGTGTGGTGTGGAGATTGTAATCTCCGAGAGGCCTTTCCAAAGCTTTATTGTCTTAGTAGGTCTAAGGACTCCTCAGTGGCTGAAGTTATGGGGTGGTCTGCTGGGAGGTTTCACTGGAATGTGCAATTTCGTTGTCCACCATAAGATTGGGAAGAAGAAGCTTTTGACCAGTTTATGGGGTTGGTCTATTCTTCGACAGTGCGGGGGTTTGGTCCAGACAAGGTTTGTTGGAAACTTGCAAGGAATAGAGGTTTTGAGGTTAGAGGTTATTATAGCTCATTTTACCCTCCTACTTTTGTTTCCTTTCCATGGAGAATGATATGGCAATCGAAGGTTCCTCCAAGGGTGGCTTTCTTTTCTTGGTCTGCTTCCTTAGGTAAGATCTTAATAACAGACAACCTTCGTAAAAGACGAGTGATTGTGCTTGACTGGTGTTATATGTGTAAGAGGTGTGGGGGGTCGGTGGATCATCTTCTTCTTCATTGCTCCATAGCTTGGGAGTTGTGGCCTTTGGTCTTCTGCTTGTTTGGTATTCAATGAGTTATGCCTCGTGCTGTTCTTGAGTTGTTTGAGGGCTGGCAAGGAAAGTTTGCGCGACATCGTCATATTGATGTTTGGAGATTAGTGCCTCATTGCTTCATTTGGTGCATTTGGCATGAAAGGAATGCTAGAAGCTTTGAGGATTGTGAACGTCCTTTGCTGGAGATTAAGTCTTTTTTCTTACACACTCTCTTTGAATGGAGTGTGGTTTTTTCTCATTTTTCTTGTTCTTTTTTTTTTCTTTTTTTCTTGACCGTTGTTCTTTTGTTTACTGATTTGTGCCTCCATAGTACATCCCAATGTACTCGGTTTGGCAATCTTTTTATTATTAATAATATTCTTACGTTATTTATCAAAAAAAAAAAAAAAAGCATGTGCATTTTGTGTGGTAATTTTGAACTTGAGTCCAAGCTCTAAAAGAAATTATTGAGATCGTAGCACCTTATTAATCTTTTGGATGCAAATTTCTTTGTAGTGGAAAATTAAGTTTATACACATACAAAGACCCTGTTAGCACCTGTGAAATAAGTCTTCTTCTTATGCTTGTCTGACCATTATGGAAAAATGTGCAGATCTTCACAGCCGGGATCATGCTCTTATGAAAACTGTACTGGTGATAAACTTGGAGGTAAAGGATAACCATGAGGAGGCTGCCATAGGAGCTCGGCTTACTTTAGATTTGTGCCAAGAGGTCTGTGTCTGCTATGCTTTATACTAGTGATATTTGGTTTGTTATGTACTAATACTAGGCTTTCTATGGGTTTCTTTTATCCATAGATTGAAGCAGCAGAATCATGGGAAGACTCGATTGATGATATAATAGCTACCTTTGAGAAACAGCAACGGCGAAAGCTATTGTATAGCATCTCCTTCTATTGAGATTGTCATGAATACACAAGTAGAATTATGCTTTGATCAAATCATTTAACCACGAATTCCATTCCTGCTGTTGATGTTTGTCATTAACCTCCAACTTTTACATCCTGTAAAATATATGTATTAACTCCATTTTCAGTGAAATTCCATATTCTGTTTTGCATGAAACTTACAAGTTTCTGATCTTGTTCTACTTTGCGTCCGTTAGAGGATATGTGGCAAGGTATGATTTCATGTCCAGAATTTGTGCATTGTAATAAGTTGTTAGTGCTTACTCCAAAGTATGGACCCAGTAGTGCCATCAACTTCTTGTTAGTGTTCATGGAGTAGGGAAAATATTTGGAAGCTCTTGAAAGGGCACTAGAAATTTCATTAATTCCTTTAAAACCTTGCAGCTTGTTACTGAGGCTTATGAAAAAAGTTGTCGTTCTGTATGTGTATATCACTTGACTAGCACACTTATCACATACTAACAGAAATGATACAACTACAAGTCGTATGTACATGACGTAATAAAACTACTGTCGTCTATTCTTAGTCTTCTTCTTGCTAGCTGAGTTGCTCTTTAATATTCTGATCTTTTTTAACATTCTGATAAAAACCAGGCAATGCCTTCTGCAGGATATTGAACTTTCTTTTGAATTTCTTCAAATCAAATTATTTGATTTTGAGCACCCACAACCACGACCGATCTGCTTAGGAATAAATTTCTTTCTCTTCGCTCCTCCGTTGCTAAAACCATTTCAAAAGACGTCTTATATGTAATAAAGCACCACGCAATTCTAGTCAGTAGGGAACATAGACATAATTAGAGAAGCCAACAACCCCTTTCCACAAAAAGATCAAAAATCCTTGTTATTATTTATCCAAACATTATTGTAATTTAGACAAAAATGCCTCAAAAAAAGAAAAAAAAGAAAAAGGAAAAAAGAAAAGGATAATATCAAGCTAATGAGTTCTAACTCAACTTGCAAAGCCTCTTGTTGGTGCATTTTAGTTTTAATTGACAAATAAATCTTATGCTATTTATTTATATTGAATTTATTTTGGTACTTGAAAAGGTATAGGAGTTTCAAAAATAATGGATAGTTATCGAAAATCTCTTTATAAGTGTTAGGTGTAGGGTAAGGTTGTGGCAGTGGGTTCAAGACTTATTGAATTCACTTGTAATTAACCAATAAAAAAACAAAAAGGATAATAACAAGCTTGGACAATGATCAAGTGGACTTAACGGCTAAAATTGTTCTTTATTTTCTTTTTATAGTAGTTGAGAGTGAATGATTTGAATTTAAGATGTCTCCATCAGAAATACTAAGATGTGTCAATTAATTAAGTTATAAAACTCTTGGCAACAAATAACATCGTTCTAAATAGAGTAGCATTGTGGTGTTTATAACTGACCTCATTGTTTTAGCTTTAAAGATTTTTTGATTAACTATTTTAACTTTAAAGATAAAACACAACATGGTATAACTATCAATTAGACTAGCCCAATTGTTGAAAGAGCAATATGCTTTCAGGACTTCAAGCAAACTTTTGAAAGGACATGTCTTGTCTAAGTTTAGCACTTAGCAGGCCGACAAATTATCTTCTCCTTTTTTATGCGTATTCTCCTTTTTGTTTATGTGTCTTTGTAATTCATTTTAATTAGAAGTTTTGTATTCATGCTTTATCTAATTAGTTTTGGAAGTAGTATTTGACTTGGATTAGTATTTCAATTGTGATCAAATTCAAGTAGGATATAGTGATATACATGGGGCTTAATATTTATTTATTTTTTGATTTTATCTATAAATTTAAAGCAATTTGGGGCAGCCAACTTTTTTTTTTTAATTAAGTTTTTTTTTTCTCAACTTGAACGTGTACGTGTGCTTTTTTTTTTTTTTTTTTTTTTTTTTTTTTTTTAATGATGATTTTTTTATTATAAAAGATTAGATGAAAAATTTGGATTGTAATCAAATTAAGATAGAGTTTGGATCGTAATCAAATTATGAATTTTATCACCTTAGAAATTATAAGAGAAGTTAAAATCATAAACGTGTACTATACTACTATGTTGTTGGTTTATTAAAAAAAAAAATATATGATTTTTATCCACTTAGAAATTATAGGAGAAGAAAAATATATCTTTTTTTTTTTTTTTTAAATCTACAAAAATTTCTGCAATTTGGTGAAGCCACTTGGCGCAATCAAAGTGTCTTAGGCTTTATCAAATTAGTTTTGTTGATCATTGTAATTCATTTTAATTAGAAATTTTTGTATTCACGCATTATCTAATTAGTATCGAGGTAGTATTTGACTCTGATTAGTATTTCAATTGTGATCAAATTCGAGTAGAATATAGTGATATACATAGGGCTTACTTTTTATATATTTTTTGATTTTATCTATAAATTTCTTGCAATTTGGGGTAGCCAACTTTTTTTTTTTTAATTAAGTTTTTTTATATTATTATAAAAGATTAGATGAAGAATTTGAATTGTAATCAAATTAAGATAGAGTTTGGATTGTGATCAAATTATGAATTTTATCAATTTAGAAATTATAAGAGAAGCTAAAATCATAAATGTGTACTATACTACTATGTTTCTGGTTTTATAAAAAAAATTATGATTTTTATCCACTTAGAAATTATAGGAGAAGAAAAATATATCTTTTTTTTAATATTTTGATAATATAATTGAATTTAATAACAAATAAAATGAAAAAAGAATTAATTCAAAATTTAAGATTAAAAAATAAATTGTACTTGTACTCTTAAAAAAAACACTAAAAGGTGTGATCAAACATAGAATTTCAGCCTATTTATAAAACTTGTTGATAAAATCATATTATATTAATAAAAAGGAAACAAATACACAAAATCTATTCAATTTGATGAAAGAAAGAAAAAATTACTTGCAAGGTTGTAGGTAGGGTAGAGAGGAGAAAGGAAGAATATAGCAAATAATTGTAAAGTACATAGTAAAATAATGAAACATCAAAAAACTGTGTGTATAAATAGTGGGAATTTTAGGTTGTGAAGAAGATGATATGAACAAAAAGAAATAGTTTAGATGAAACTCAAATTCTTTTTTTACTTAATTATTAGGAAAAAGATGACATAAGATGCAAATTTATCCAAAAAAAAAAATGTAGGAAAAAAAAAAGCAAGTTCTATTTTTTTTTTTTTTAATTTTTTTTTTACGTTTTTTAAAGAAACGTATGCAAATTTGTATATAAGATTTCAATATACAACAGAAGCTCTTTTCCAATTGTGGGAGTTTCAATTTCTAAGTGGATGTATTAAACCTTTTTTATGCAAATTTGCATATATGGTTTCTTTTTTTTTGGTAAAGTCATCTATGGTTTCAATATACAACGGAAGATCTTTTTCCAATTGTGGGAGTTTCAATTTCTAAGTGGATGTATTAGACAGCCCTTTTTTTTTTTTTTTTTGTATTATATGTTGTTGCAATTTAAGATGCATTAGACCTCTTTTTTGTAGTATAAGTTGTTGCAATTTAAGATGCATTGGACCTCTTTTTTTTAGCGTAGTTTTATCTCTCTTTTTTTATTTAAATTCTATCCTTAGATAATTCTATTTTATTGATTTTAGATTTTGTTGATAACATTTTAGATAGACACAACTGTTATAGTTGTAAATTAAATACTAATTTCTTTCATTACTTGATTTGTCATATTTATTCAAAAAATATGTATATATCTATTCTTAAATTTAAAAATTTATTAAAATTTCTGTAATTTGATGAAGTCACGTGGCGCAATCACAACGTCTAAGTCAAACTTTTATTATATATATATGATATATGTATTCCACAACGTGACAAGGACCTTAATTAACATAACAAACAACTTGCTATTATCCAATTTATTTATTAAACGAAATATGTCAATACCAATAAGATCATGTGCGCTGGAGAAAAGGATTGGTAGTAAATTCCAATAGAAATGAAAAGGGTTTTCTGATAAAAAAAAAAAAAAATTCAATTGCGTTGATAAACTGATATTGACATGTTACCATATTTTGTTTTTGTTTTTTTTTTTATGTTTAAAGTTTTATTAAGAAAATGAAAAAAAGAAATGGTAGAAGATAGATAGAGTTGGTGATGATGTCATTTAGGTGTGAGTGTGTTTCTCGAAAAAAAAAAAGGGTGCGAGTGTGAAAGCAAAGCACGTTTGAGAAGAGCATTATTGATTAAGAATAGGACTATTTGCGATAAAAGAAAAAGATGGAGATCCCCTTTTGATCGTCCACCAGAAAATATATTATATAGGGTAGGGAGATGCCTTCCAAATGTGGGTGTTAGACTAACCGACCTTGAAGATACCCATGTACTTTGGAGAAATATATGAGTTGTGGTTTTTCTTTCATTACCCTAATAATTATAATCGCTATTATGTTATATCTCTAAACCTGGAGAATGCTTTCAATTTGTATTTGATTTTTGGCATGTACTACAAATTTCCAAGTGGTGATGAATCTAATAGCTAGTAAGAAGGCAGGCAATGGTAAATTCGGCAAGCCAGGTTTCAGCGATTGGGGAACATTAGTAGTAGTTTTGTTTGGTTAGTAAGAAAATCAGTGGAAGATACAAATAGAATTGGGTTTGATTTGGGAGCCTCAAGCTGATGTGTAATTTTGTAATAATAAAAAATCGTCACATCATTAAAAAAAATGCCACATCATTATTCTGCTAGACACATAGACAAAAAAACTAATAGAAGTTAATAAAAGGACCACTAGCGCTCACTTTTAAAACTTCAGGGACCAATAGCGCTCACTTGAAACTTCAGAGACTAAAAACGCTCCATAGGCAAACTTTAGGGACCAACAATGTAGTTTCGCCAAAAAAAAACTGTATGTAATTTTTTATTTTTTATTTTTAAAGAAAAACTGTTTGTTGGTGAACTGTTTTTCATTTATTTTAAATCTAGCTAAATTTTAGAATTTTTTTAATTAGAAATTTTGCCTGTCCAATGGGAGTGTGTTTCTATTTTGTAGATAGAGTTTTACGTGGAAGTTAAAGAAGCATTTTTACCAAGTTTGCCTCTACTTAAGCATATTTTGTAGGGGTATTTTGGAACAAAAAAAATCTGGTCTAAATAGGAGCAGCCCCTTAAATAGTAGTATAGAAAATTCAACAAAATGAAGCAATGGGAATTTTAGCCCTGTGTTTCTCGAAAAAAAAAAAAAGGGTGAGTGTGAAAGCTATAAGCACGTTTGAGAAGAGCATTGTTGATTAAAATTCAACAAAATGAAGCAATGGGAATTTTAGCCCCGTGTTTCTCGAAAAAAAAATAGGGTGAGTGTGAAAGCTATAAGCACGTTTGAGAAGAGTATAGTTGATTAAAATTCAACAAAATGAAGCAATGGGAATTTTAACCCAATCATTGAGATTCGAGAATGCCTCACTGATATCTCGTTGACATATTCAAAATGTAAAAAAAAGATTTAAAATGTGAGACGGAGACTGGGACACCGTGGACTTGAAGAGCGTTTCTGAGACAGCTGGGACTATAAAAAACTCCTCCAATTATTAAAACTTCCTTGCTTAGAAGCTGTCACGTTGTGCTCAACTGCAACAGCAAAATTATTATTGGTTTTTATTTTTTGGATAAATAAGTATTTGTCTATTTTTTCGATTGTATACAGCATATCAAGTTTTTACGAAAAGAATCTTATAGTAGTGGCCCAAAATGTTAATAAGAGAAATTGAATTTAGAATCTTTTAAAAGTGATAAGACCTTAGGTATTTTTGAATGTATTAACCTAGTGTTTTTTTTTTTCCTCTCATATTAGCCATATGAATTTCATAAAAGAAATTAATTAGTGAGAGCATCACCAACTCGAAGGCAGAATTTAAACCACGAACAAAAGAATTGAGTTAACTGAACAACCACAAAGTGAACTGAGTTAACTGAACACCAACACCCCAATGTTTATGAATTATAGTTATCCGAATTTGCGGCATAGCAGTTACTTACTTCAAGTCCATGCAAGTAGAGCCCTTCAAATCTAACGGAATCCTAACCGATACCGTACTTGACTGACGTCTTCCGTTAGTCTGTCAACTCGGTTTACTTTTTCGCCCCACTCTGTCTCACACATACACTGCAGCACACAGACGAAGAAGCCATTTCCACCAACTCAACTCTCTCCCTCTCTCTCTCTCTCTTGACAGAAAAAGGAAAACCTTTTCATTGATTTTTTTTTTTCTAGCTCAACTGTCGCGAACTTTTCTCGGGAACCAAACAAGATGGCGTCAGAGTCATCGGCAACAGAAGATGACGGAAAGGCTTGGGAAGATGCTCTGAGAAAGATGCTACCAGCAGGTGCGCCATTGCCAGACGAAGAGCACCTCGATTACTCAATAGCCGTCGAATACCAGGGCCCTCCGGTTCCTTACCAAGTCCCTAAGGTCGATCCCCTTGACCTCGATTCCATTCCTGTTCTCTCTTCTACGGTCTCTACTGTTTCGGACCTTTCCTCGATCCCGGTCGCTATGCCGATCCATCCTAAGCACAACAGGTTCAATCGAATCAGAAATGGAAACGGAAATGGAAATGGAGTTGGAGTAGGAGGTTATAGCAGGGAGCTCAACACTCCCGACGATAGACATAGATTCTCTCCTGCTTCTGCTTCGGCTTCAAGAACTCAATTCGAGCTACAGAGCAGCAACGAAGCAGGACCGGAATTCACGAACGGAATCAGAGAGGTTGAAGACTCGGAGGAGCCAAACGTGAACGGAGAAGGAAAACGAGCTCCGGTGGTGACATTCAACACGCCAAGGGATTCGGAGGAGGACGAATCGGACGCGTACTCTAGCGCCGCCGAATTTCCCGTAGGGTCGCGAGGCGAGAAGGAGAAATGGTGGTCAAGGAAGCGAGGAGTGTGTAGTAGGTGCGGGAAAGGGAATAGGTTGAAAGAGAGAGAGCCGTGTATGGTTTGTGATGCTAAGTACTGTAGTAACTGTGTGTTAAAGGCGATGGGGTCGATGCCGGAGGGGAGAAAGTGCGTGAGTTGTATTGGGCAGCCGATTGATGAGTCGAGGCGAGGCGGGTTGGGAAAGAGTTCAAGGATTTTGACAAAGGTTTGTAGTCCATTGGAGGTTAAGCAGATAATGAAGGCAGAGAGGGAGTGTGCCTCCAACCAATTGAGGCCGGAACAGTTGGTTGTGAATGGGAGGCAGTTGCAGCAGGAGGAATTGGCGGAGATTCTCGGGTGTTCTATGGCGCCGCAGAAGTTGAAGCCCGGGAAGTATTGGTATGATAAGGATTCTGGCCTTTGGGGAAAGGTAGGTGAATAAGTTACTCTTTTGGTTTTCTTTGTTGTTTAGTTCATTCATGTTTGTGTTTTTATGCTTTCAATTTGGATTGCAGGAGGGGGAGAAGCCTGATCGGATAATAAGTTCCAAATTGAATGTTGGGGGTAAGCTTAAGCTGACTGCGAGTAATGGGAACACCAAAGTTTACATTAATGGCCGTGAGATCACCAAGATTGAGCTCAGAGTGTTGAAGGTATGCAACTCCACAGCTTCCTGATTTGGTACAATTTATTTTCAGTATCTTGAAAATGGGATTGTTTGAAAAAGCTGTATGAAAAAAATGAAGTTTAAAAGAACTGTACTTTGGGAAAGTGTGATTTGGTAATGCAATACCAGTATTTTTGTTACGATAGAGTCATTCATTTAGAATATAGACCAAATGTCTAGCCATGTGGAGTCCCATCCGTTATCAGGAATATTGTTAAAAGAGATTCATACAGATGCATCAAAAGTGCTAATCATATCACATGGTAATAAGGAACAACCGTAACTTTAAAGGTTTTCATACCACTTACTTGATGGAGTTGTTTCATTGTATAATATGAGAAAGCTCATCCATAACTTAACTCCCGCCGCTATTTGGTCAGCTTGGAATCCATACCTTTCGATGTAGTCCTACCCCTTGAGAATTTGTTGTTACCACTCCCAGCTGTTTTACTGTGTTGGCCTTTTTGGGTATGAGTTGTAAATAGTTGTTGCATCTTAGGGGCTTAAAAACATGCAAAAGTTACTTATCAAACCCAAAAAAAAAAAAAAAAAAAAAAAAAAAAATTGCAGAAGTGCAAGTTTTTCAAGAGACTGTAGAAACGATGCAATGAGATACATTTGTTCCAATCCCAATGTCATCAAACCTAATATGAGAGGTTACTTATAAAAAGAAAAACCTAATACAAGAGGTTTAAAGGTCAAGGAATTCAGAAGACTGAAGGGTCAATGTGGAACAATTGGAAAATTCACTTGGAAAATACTTAGCAAATCAGGTTGACTTGCATTACTTACCAAAAAAGGGACTTGAATTTCTTTGTGGAAGTAATCTTGCCTTGAGAGTGGTATAAAAGGGAATTTATAGTGTTTGACATAGATGTCAGAGGCAAAGTCATATCTGAAAGATGCTACTTGTAATAACTTATTAAAGTTGTGATTAACAACTTTCAGTTGCCACTTGCCAGTGCCACTAGATTATGTTTGGTAGGGAAAACCTTAAAAGTCCAGCCAATGACCATTTGCCCCATCTTTTTCCTTAGGTTACTCTGAGAGAGAGAAAGAGACCCAAACACATTCCCATAGGGAACATTAGAATATCAAAGTGAATGCATATGAAGCGTTATCTGCCTTTTGACATGTTTTAAAATTGCAAATTAAACCAATCTACAAGAATATTAAAGTTAAATTCCCTAAGTGCTCTCTGCAACTAGGTACATTAATTTTTCTCATGATATGTTTGGAATCAGTAAGATGTCCATATGCTTGCATTCATCATCTCCTTTTCCAACTGACAAGCTTGATATCATTCGTCAATTTTTTGCACTTCCATTTATAAGCAAGGGCATATGCACTTCATTAAATCAGGACTTCTACCACTGTTAATATGTTACCTGAATCTCTCTGCTACATCTCCCATATAATCTGGATGATTCATAGGAAAATAGAGGTCAGTTTCTGCATAAATTTTCTGTAAATCACCATTTTGATAATTTAAACCAGCAGATCAATGCGTGTGGAGGGGCACTTAGAGCCATATGCTGTAAATAAGGGTCTCTCTCTGTCTGCTTGAGAGTATTCAATATTATAAAATCTGTTACAAATCAAGGGGGCAAACTTGCAAGTTTCTGTTTATATCTACGGGCCATTTCATATTCACTGGAAGTTCAAGACATAGATGACACAAAATATAAGGTCTATTTGCAGAACTTACTAATAAAAAAGAATGTCTATTTGTGGAATCATGTTAAAATTTTATAACATTATCTTTTCCTCTTTCTGTTCGTTCCAGTTTCATTCTATCCTTGTATACTGTTATGTGGAGCTTTAATTATTTTTAAGTAATCAGGAATTTATGATGCATATTTGCTGATTCGTGAGTTATGCTTTTTTATTTATATACTTTTTGTTTTGTTTTGTGAGTTATGCTTTTCCCTCCTGTATTTTAAAACTATCCCCCTTCTAATCTTGACTGGCTCTTAAATCTGTTGTACTCATTTCACCCAAGTATATATTGTAAATAATTACCTTATATGTCGGATAAATTCAAGCTATCATTCATATTTCCCAACTGTTAAATCTGTCAAAGCTGACTATACAATAGTCTAATGTAAACCCCCCCCCCCCCCTCTTTTTTTTTCCTTTTATAAAATTTATTGGAGATTTAAGTGCTCTTTGTTGAAGTAGTTTCTTGATATCTTCTTGGTGGATACAATTCTGCTTAAGCTTTGGTGTTAATGCCTTCTAAACTTGATTTTGAGTGTTTTGACTTTCATTTCAGCTGGCCAATGTACAGTGCCCTCGGGATACCCATTTTTGGGTGTATGATGATGGATCTTATGAGGAAGAAGGTCAAAATAACATAAAGGGGAATATATGGGGAAAGGTTCTCTCATATCCATGAATAATATATATCTCTTGTCAGGATCAAGTTTCAAATTCAACAAATGGATTTGAGTTGGTTTTTTATACAGTTGCAGTTTGGTTTTTGGTAGGCAGGCGTCCACTCGTTTCATTTGCTCATTACTTTCATTGCCTGTTCCACCTGGTAATCCTCATGAGGCGAAAGAAGATCCAGCCGTTATTTCAGGTAGGTCTGTGCCTGAATATTTGGAGCAGGGAAGAATTCAGAAACTTCTGTTATTTGGGTTAGAAGGATCTGGAACCAGCACCATCTTCAAGCAGGTATATTACATATATTACTGCTTTCAGGAATAAATGGGGAAAAAAGCACTGCTTTTGTGCTAACTTTAAGATTGTGTATGTGGTAAAATTTGTTCACATATTTTTCCTTTGGTGCTGATGTTAATATGCATATTAATTTTTAATGATGCCATTCTTTCATGTCTAAAGTTACCCCCCCCCCCCCCCCAAAAAAAAAAAAAAAAAAAAAATCAGTCTAATTAGGCACTTGTGAGTGTTGTTTTGTACTTTCCATTTTGTTTTTCTTCTTCTTCTCTCTCTCTTTCTCCTCACAGACATGCTTCTTAAAGTGATTGTTTCTTAAAATATAGGTATTGGTTGAAATAAGTCAAGAATTCATTATTTGATAATTATATTGACTCAACTAAAACAAAAACCATACCAGTTTTCTCTGCTTAAATCCTGAGGTATTGTTTGTTAGGTAGGAAAAAGGGGGGATATAAGAGAGGATGGAAAACTGAGAGTGGAGAGGGGGCTGATGTGCTGTTGACCACCTGGGGTACCTATTCTCATTTGCCAGATATGGGCAAAAAATTGAGAGAAAATTGGCTATGGAGTAAAGGATGGAAAAAAAGTACTGTCTGCCTACTATTTGCCCTCATGGTTATGTACAGTTTTCTTATTTTGGCATTCATATATATATATATATATATATTTTTTTTTTTAATTTTAAAAATTTAGAATTTTGAGTTTGTATTTGTTACCTTTAATTATGCAAATTCCATGCAAAAGGGTAGTGGATTTGTTAGGTTGCTGGAAAGGAAGGTTTGGAAACTATCATAATCGGAGCATATGGGAGGCAATCCCTTCATGAATCATACAGTGTGTTAGGAGTTGGAGAGAGAAATGCTTAATGCTTTGAAAATTGTGAGTCCTTGGTTTTGGATTTGAAAATTGTGGAAAATGTGGTACTAAAGACATTATGACTATAGCTACCATGGGCTTTCTTTTTATAACTTACTTGAAGTACAAGATATTATTACGTTTTCTTAATTTGTAATTATTTTTTTCTTATTTTTTTTCTGTTGGCATATCTCATGTATACTTCCTGTCTACTTGTGTTTCCCTTAGCACTTATTTAATAAAATTATTTTATATAAAAAAAAAGGATTAATAAGATCTTAATATATTTGGAATGAAGTGAAAATATATTGAGATGCTTTGAATTAAAAGAATGGATGGTTAACATATTTAAAATGACAGTATAATTTTAACTCAAATACTATATTAAGAATTTAGACTTTTCTAGGAAAATATTAGAGAAAATTTATGAATGGTTCAATCATGCCTTTTAGGGAAGCAGTTATGGAGTTTCACTCAGGAGGATGACCATCTATGGAGGTAGTTGGTGGTAGTAAATATGGGGCAGGAAGCAGGCCTTGGACTTTGAATCTAGTCCTCATTACACATGATTTGGGGCTTTGGAAGGCCATTAGAGGAGGGTGAAACTTTTTCAAGATATTTTGGATTCAAAGTGGGGATGGTAGAAGAGTTAGGTTTGCTTGGTTTACTGATAGACATCTGGCATCTTTATTTCTTGAGTTAATCCAGTTAGCTGTCAACAAAGACTATGTTGATCACTTGCTTTTGCATTCTCCAGTAGTAAGGGAGTTATGGGATGATATATTTGTAGTCTCTTGAGTTTAATGGGTGAGAAATGTCCTTTGATTTTGGTGAAGAAGACTGTATTCTATCAGGAAAAGGCCTTGAATTTGGTATCAGTGAGTCTGATGTGGCAGATTTGGAGGATGAGGAATAGGACCTGTAAGGGGCAAGAGTTTTCTCTAGAGATATTGCAATCTCATCTTATAGCTGTTATTTTATAGATTCATTGGATGTCTTGGATGAAGGCAGACCAACAAATACCTGTTATTTTATAGATTCATTGGATTCTTGATCTAGAGGGGAACTTATGGGTAAAAACCCAATATACACTGTTTGTCCCTTTGTATTTTAGTACCATTTTTTATGAATAGAAATGATTATACTTGTGTATATGTACATGTGTGTGTGTACAAGGTTGTCACAATAACTATAAAAAAGTGGACATATTCTATTCCATTGTTCCTATTAAACATCTAATATGGAAGAGAAGAATCCTCTCTTTCCTCTTACTTTTCCATCCTTCTTCTAAACCAAGTCTTGGATTATTCTAAAATGGACATGCATTTGACAAGCCTATTGATTGGCAATCAAAAAGTATTTCTCTTTAACAGAGGGTAAGAAAAGAAAAGAGATATTGGAGATTGTGTACTCTCCAACAATTTGTTTATGTGGTAGTGATATTCTGTTGGGCATATATGCGGGTGAAGTCCCACATTGAATAATAATGAGAAGAGTGAGTAAGATAAACATAGATGGACCCAAACTCATAGGCTTAAGCTTTTGGGTTAATTGGTGTTCCTATGTGTTATTTTAACCTCTAAATTGGACTTTCCCCATGGTGTTCAGCAGAGCCCATGGTGGTGTGAGGCAAGGTGGTAAGGTGTTCAAGGTCTCTTCCGCAGTTGGAGCAGGGCCAGAGCAAGCCTTAAAGACCCACAAAAACAATATTGGAAAAAGGCCCAACAAAGACGTAATGCTAATGTTGCAAGATCAGGGAATGGTGTGAGACCCATGAACATGGAAATGCAAATCGGTTCCCATGTATGAGCATGTTGGGTCGACACGTGGTTCTCATGGATGGTGTACGAGAGACCCATGTATGACGTGCTAGTGAATGAAAAAGCCTGTAAGGCAAGGGGGAGCTAGTAGGACTTGAAGACTCATCATATGTGAGGGGGAGATTTTTGGGTATATACATTTGAGCGAAGTCTCACATTGAATAATAATGAGAAATACAAGTGATTAATATAACATAGTTGGGCCCAAACTTAAAGGCTTAAGCTTTTGAGTTAAGTGGTGTTGCTATGTTTTATATTATCCTCTCAATTGTAGTCTGCCCAACATATTCTTTGATTCTCTCTTTGGTAGAAGTGATTGAAAAAGGAGGGATGAAGTGGGGATGAAGGAGAAATTGAGAGGAGGTTTCTTCTCCTCATGTGGTTTAGCAAAATGTTGATCTGCTTTGCTATCTAAATATTTGATTGTTCAATTCAATTGCATGATTTCTTTGCATAGCACTAATTCATTTTTTAATCTTTATTTTTTTTTTCTTTTAATGCTCAGAATTTCTGTTCTTTTCATGAACAGGCCAAGTTTTTGTATGGGAACTTCACTCCAGAAGAGAAGGAGAATATCAAGCTGATGATTCAAAGCAATATGTACAAGTATCTTGGTATATTACTTGAGGGCCGAGAGCAATTTGAAGAGGAAGTATTGATGGAGAAAGGAACTACTTCTTTGAACACTGAAGAGTCTGCCCAGGTCTAAATTTTACTTTGTGACTCATTTCGTGTCCATTTTATGGTGGAGATATTGTTCGTTGATTAAGTTGAAGCATCGCTTACTCTCATGTGATGTCTTTTTTGGTGCCCTTCATGCTCTGTCCTTTTCAGATTCAAGATCCTTATGGATTATATTTTTATATAGCATAGGAAATTATATTTTGTTCATTGCTCTATAAGAGAGCTTTTGGGAGCAAACAGATTTGTTCCTTTCTCTATTTAGATGGCATAAGATGAGAATAGCTTAACAAGCAAAGAATGGTACATTGTTTTAGCATCCAAAAAATTTATAATGGCATCTCCTCTAAATCATAAACAAGGGAAAAAGAAAAGGGGGGGGGGGGTGTTACACAGTTGGTTCTTGGGGTCAATGTTTTATGCGCGTGTGTATTGCCTATCAAAATTAGTTCAACTCAACTCAACAAAGACTTAATTCCAATTAAATTTGTGTTGGCTCTATGGGTTATTTTGCGAGTAATAGTATTGATTACATGTATCTTTCCTACCATTTGATCCTATGCAAGATCATGTCCTTGTTTATCAAATCTTTTATCCTTCTCAACTACTTCTAGCCATTTTATTTTAGGCTCCCTTCTACCACATTTGACTGCTTTAACTTGAATTAAATTGTCACTAATGCATCAAGTTTCATTTGGTAGACTGGAATCTGGTATACTCTCCTAACAAGTATGGTGGATTGGGGGTTAGGGAATTGACCACTTTTAACCAAGCTTTGCTTGGTAAGTGGTTATGTATTTTATTTGGATGATTATCTTTGAAGACTAGTTATTGGTGTAAAATATAGCAAAGCTAGGGGGTGATTGAATTTTTAAAAAGCTTTAGGGGTGGATTTGAATTTTA
>NW_027069579.1:1099751-1108045 GCF_002906115.3 Quercus suber
TAAAAGATCTCTTTACAAAAATTAACCAATAGTTAGTAAAAAAATAAATTGATAAATCTAGAATAAAATAATTGCAACACAAATCTCCATATAACTCATTGAAAAAAAGAAAAAATTAGTAGGAAAAATTCAAACTTAATATTTTAAAATATACTTTAATAATTAAAAATTTAAAACAATGAATTTTAATTATGAATTAAGATAATTTTGGAAACCTACCCTTAAGCAAAGGATAGGTCAATGCACAATATTTTTAATATTAATTTAACAAAGTTTAGTCAATTAGATGTCAAGAGGAGAAGTGTTTTTTTTTTTTTTTTTTTTCTCATTTAAGTTTTGGGTGAAGTGTCATTTTCTTAAACTTGAAAGGAAGAGAGTGTGGTTACTCATAAAATATTTTAAAAATGCCAAATCTCCCTCTAAAAAAAAATTGCCAAATCTGCATTTAAATAAAAAATTTAAGACAAAAAAAAATTATTAAAATCCCAGTGGGATTTTCTCGGTGTCCAAACAAAGCTTAAGCCACTAAACTCAGATCCCAGACTCAAAAATGCTTGAGATGTAAAGAATTAATCCACAATAGCAAAGAATTAACTATAAAATAATCTCATTCTACGCCAAATTATACTGATACAAAATTATTCCACAATCAAATTCACCACCCCTCTCCCTCTTTTGCTCCCATCATCATAATTGTCAATTCTCTATCTCTCTGATTACTCTGTTAATTTTTTTTTTTCTCTTTTTCTTCAAAGAAAAAATAAATTTAAAATTCACTCTCAAACATTAGATCTGAACTGAGAAAGAAAGATCGATTCTTGTTAATACGTTTTGTCATGGATCGTTAAATTTTATTATCCAATACAGTTATTTCCCATAATTTTATGCCATATTTCCGACAATTTCTTTTTCCGGCCAATTTAAGAACAGGAGAAAATGGCATTCCTGCTGCAAATTACTAGATTTATGATAAATTGATGCATATATCACATTATGAGTTATGACTTAGGAAGCACGACAATTCGACTAGGGTGCTGTACCGATGTCGTGACTACCGTGTGATGTTATAATTTTTCAAAAATTTCTCGTTTCACCATGTCGTATCTGTAGCCATGTCTGTCTTATAAATTGTGATGACAAGTTATTGATTCAAAGTAATGTGCATAACGTGTGAGAGGTACTGTTCGCACATTATATAATAGGTAAATCAGTTGCCAGAGAACCATGCAATTACATCTATGTGTTTATTACATGTTACATATAATTACAAGATATCCCTATTGACATCTTTGTACAGAAGAAACTGTGCCCAAGTTTTACCAAGTGCAGCATACCTCAAAAGTTTGCAAAAGATGTCATTGTTTATTGTTTTAGGCCATACTGAAGGAGGATGCAATACATTTCTGCATATTATTATCACTTAATTCATCCAGAAAGAAAAAAAAACAGAATATATTTATCACTTACCATTGAGGCACAAATGGAGCCATCCAAATGACATCACCAGCTTCAGCCGGATACCTATTTATGAAAATAGAGGATGCCATTAGAAATGGTTTAGCATGTGGCAGTAGCTGGTAAAAACTGCAAAAATCAGAGAGAACGCAGACATAACTCAAACTCATAACTGTAAACAAAACTTAAAAATATTGCAATAAGCAAATTCATCAACTGGCACTGACTCTGGCAAAGCCAAGCAACATTTCTTAGACATTTCAGAACTTGTTAAAAATTGTACAAACCAAAGGTGCTTTAATTTTAATTGCTAGGATTGATTACACTTGTAAAGAGTCGTTGACTGTGTTGCTGATCTTATGGCCAGTTATTGTGGATCCAAATAGAATAGAAATGTGTTGAAATAGTGATCTCTTAGAAAAGTGAGTAAGAACATAAATGATGCGGGAAGGTGTTCATTCTGCTGCATAATTCATATGGTTACTACCAAATAAGAGCTATTAGAGCATTCACATCAGTATGTGTATTTTACACATCTATTTTTACACTAAAAACCTACTTTTTCTATTTTACACATCCACTTTTACAAAACACCTACATCAATTCATTTATTTTACAAGTTATTTCAATAAAATATTAATTATACTCTATTTTTTTATTATTTCTCACCAACTCCTACCAACTCTCTTAAATACGCGCCTCTCTCTTTCTCACTTCCCATTTTCTGATTTCTCACTCTCTCACTCTCTCCATCTCTCTGTGGCCTTCCTTTCCAGATCACAAACACCACTCCGCTCCGCTCCGGTTATCTCTCTCCCTCTCGGTCATCTCTCTATAGGACTTTTGAATCTAGTCCTCATTACACATGATTTGGGGGCTTGGAAGGCCATTAGAGGAGGGTGAAACTTTTTCAAGATATTTTGGATTCAAGGTGGGATGGTAGAAGAGTTAGGTTTGCTTGGTTTACTGATAGACATCTGGCATCTTTATTTCTTGAGTTAATCCAGTTAGCTGTCAACAAAGACTATGTTGATCACTTGCTTTTGCATTCTCCAGTAGTAAGGGAGTTATGGGATATATATTTGTAGTCTCTTGAGTTTAATGGGTGAGAAATGTCCTTTGATTTGGTGAAGAAGACTGTATTCTATCAGGAAAGGCCTTGAATTTGGTATCAGTGAGTCTGATGTGGCAGATTTGGAGGATGAGGAATAGGACCTGTAAGGGCAAGAGTTTTCTCTAGAGATATTGCAATCTCATCTTATAGCTGTTATTTTATAGATTCATTGGATGTCTTGGATGAAGGCAGACAACAAATACTGTTATTTTTATAGATTCATTGGATTCTTGATCTAGAGGGGAACTTATGGGTAAAAACCCAATATACACTGTTTGTCCCCTTGTATTTTAGTACCATTTTTTATGAATAGAAATGATTATACTTGTGTATATGTACATGTGTGTGTGTACAAGGTTGTCACAATAACTATAAAAAAGTGGACATATTCTATTCCATTGTTCCTATTAAACATCTAATATGGAAGAGAAGAATCCTCTCTTTCCTCTTACTTTTCCATCCTTCTTCTAAACCAAGTCTTGGATTATTCTAAAATGGACATGCATTTGACAAGCCTATTGATTGGCAATCAAAAAGTATTTCTCTTTAACAGAGGGTAAGAAAAGAAAAGAGATATTGGAGATTGTGTACTCTCCAACAATTTGTTTATGTGGTAGTGATATTCTGTTGGGCATATATGCGGGTGAAGTCCCATTGAATAATAATGAGAAGAGTGAGTAAGATAAACATAGATGGACCCAAACTCATAGGCTTAAGCTTTTGGGTTAATTGGTGTTCCTATGTGTTATTTTAACCTCTAAATTGGACTTTCCCCATGGTGTTCAGCAGAGCCCATGGTGGTGTGAGGCAAGGTGGTAAGGTGTTCAAGGTCTCTTCCGCAGTTGGAGCAGGGCCAGAGCAAGCCTTAAAGACCCACAAAAACAATATTGGAAAAAGGCCCAACAAAGACGTAATGCTAATGTTGCAAGATCAGGGAATGGTGTGAGACCCATGAACATGGAAATGCAAATCGGTTCCCATGTATGAGCATGTTGGGTCGACACGTGGTTCTCATGGATGGTGTACGAGAGACCCATGTATGACGTGCTAGTGAATGAAAAAGCCTGTAAGGCAAGGGGGAGCTAGTAGGACTTGAAGACTCATCATATGTGAGGGGGAGATTTTTGGGTATATACATTTGAGCGAAGTCTCACATTGAATAATAATGAGAAATACAAGTGATTAATATAACATAGTTGGGCCCAAACTTAAAGGCTTAAGCTTTTGAGTTAAGTGGTGTTGCTATGTTTTATATTATCCTCTCAATTGTAGTCTGCCCAACATATTCTTTGATTCTCTCTTTGGTAGAAGTGATTGAAAAAGGAGGGATGAAGTGGGGATGAAGGAGAAATTGAGAGGAGGTTTCTTCTCCTCATGTGGTTTAGCAAAATGTTGATCTGCTTTGCTATCTAAATATTTGATTGTTCAATTCAATTGCATGATTTCTTTGCATAGCACTAATTCATTTTTTAATCTTTATTTTTTTTTTCTTTTAATGCTCAGAATTTCTGTTCTTTTCATGAACAGGCCAAGTTTTTGTATGGGAACTTCACTCCAGAAGAGAAGGAGAATATCAAGCTGATGATTCAAAGCAATATGTACAAGTATCTTGGTATATTACTTGAGGCCGAGAGCAATTTGAAGAGGAAGTATTGATGGAGAAAGGAACTACTTCTTTGAACACTGAAGAGTCTGCCCAGGTCTAAATTTTACTTTGTGACTCATTTCGTGTCCATTTTATGGTGGAGATATTGTTCGTTGATTAAGTTGAAGCATCGCTTACTCTCATGTGATGTCTTTTTTGGTGCCCTTCATGCTCTGTCTTTTCAGATTCAAGATCCTTATGGATTATATTTTTATATAGCATAGGAAATTATATTTTGTTCATTGCTCTATAAGAGAGCTTTTGGGAGCAAACAGATTTGTTCCTTTCTCTATTTAGATGGCATAAGATGAGAATAGCTTAACAAGCAAAGAATGGTACATTGTTTTAGCATCCAAAAAATTTATAATGGCATCTCCTCTAAATCATAAACAAGGGAAAAAGAAAGGGGGGGGGGTGTTACACAGTTGGTTCTTGGGGTCAATGTTTTATGCGCGTGTGTATTGCCTATCAAAATTAGTTCAACTCAACTCAACAAAGACTTAATTCCAATTAAATTTGTGTTGGCTCTATGGGTTATTTTGCGAGTAATAGTATTGATTACATGTATCTTTCCTACCATTTGATCCTATGCAAGATCATGTCCTTGTTTATCAAATCTTTTATCCTTCTCAACTACTTCTAGCCATTTTATTTTAGGCTCCCTTCTACCACATTTGACTGCTTTAACTTGAATTAAATTGTCACTAATGCATCAAGTTTCATTTGGTAGACTGGAATCTGGTATACTCTCCTAACAAGTATGGTGGATTGGGGGTTAGGGAATTGACCACTTTTAACCAAGCTTTGCTTGGTAAGTGGTTATGTATTTTATTTAGGATGATTATCTTTGAAGACTAGTTATTGGTGTAAAATATAGCAAAGCTAGGGGGTGATTGAATTTTTAAAAAGGTAAGGAAACCTTATGGGTGTAGTCCTTGGAGAGGTATTAGAGAGGTTGGGAGGAATTTGCTGCTTTCCTTTTTTCTTTTTGGTGGTAAGGGATGGTCAGAGAATCTGATTTTGACATGATTTGCAGTGTGGAGAACTGGCTTTGAAGAATTTGCTTCTTTATTTTTTTTTGATAGCTAAGAATAAAGATGCTTATGTGTTCTTGGTTCTAGGGGGATGATAGTTATCTTTTTGGAATCATGGATTGTTTGAGCTTTCCTGTATTGGAGTTGGAACTGGTTAATTTTTGTTTGCACTTGTTCTGCTCAATATTTCAGTTGCTGGTGGAATTGATTGTATGAGATGGAAGTTGAACCATAATGGAAAATTTATGGTTTTCTCTTACAATGAAGCCTTAAAATGATCTAAGAAATTTCCTTGGAAGAGTATTGGTGTTAACGTTCATTTTTTTTCCTATAAAAACAAGAGTATTTGGTGTAGCAAAGTCCCTAAAAAAGTGTTTTGCTTCTTTTTTTCTTAATGTAATATTAACCTTGTAAATTGGTGTTGAAGAGCCTTGTACCTTAATTGGTTGGCACCTCTTGGTGTTTCCAATACATCCAAGTTTTAAATCTTCCCTCCCCTGTTGCAACTATAAAAAATAAAAATAAAAAAAGAAGAAGAAGAAAAAAAGCTTGTAAATTGGTGTTGGTTGTGTGTAATATTGAATCCATTGATAAACTATTGCTACACTGCTATTTTGCAAGTGAATTATGGTCTTTTGTAGTTTCTACCTTTGGAAGTTTTTGGGTGATGCCATAGAAGGTGATAAATATCTACCTCAGTTTCAATGGTTTTTAGGTCAGCATAAAAATACCAATGGAATGTGACTTCCATTTGCCGTATATGGACCTACTGAAAGACACTGACTTGTTTGGTTCAAAATTAAGCAAGACTCAAATCCTAGTTCCAGGTTAGCAAGTACAGTTGGTGAGGTTCTAAAATGACCGGTCAATATAAAAAGGTTACGAAAAGGATAATTTCTCAAAGTATACCTTGGACCTACTGAAAGAGACTGGCATCTGAGGTGCAAAATAGGTAAGTATCACATCAAGTGTCAGGTTTAGTAATTATGATTGTGAACCTGATGATCCAAGAAGATATAGGAGACTGGGTGGGAGGATGATATCTGACTTAGTGACAAAGTTTTTGATATATCAATTTTTTTCCGTTTCAAACCTTCATTTTTGGGGTTAAAGACTGTGTGGAGTTAGCTTGATGTGGTCTCAGTTTTATGTCTAACATGTCATAAATTTAATGGAAGCTCTTGATACCTTCCTCTTTGTTCTTGATGTCAAAGAAGTCCTATATATTGAAAGAAAAATAAATAAATGTTACATGTACCTAGAAGTTTTATGGCTCTTTGGGAAGAATGAACTAATAAGCAGTTAACTGTGTTATGAATTTACGTGAAACAGGACCTGATGAAAGGAATGCATGCATCTATTCAATCAACCAAAGGTTCAAGCATTTTTCTGATTGGTTACTGGATATTGTGGCTACGGGAGACTTGGATGCTTTCTTCCCAGCTGCTACACGTGAATATGCTCCAATTGTAGATGAAGTTTGGAGGGATCCTGCCATTCAGGAAACATTCAAGAGAAGAGAGGAATTGCATTGTCTTCCTGATGTTGCTAAATATTTCTTAGATCGGGTATGCCTCAACTATGTTTTCTTCACTTGTTTTGCTGTGAAGCATATACCAGTTAATTCAGGATGTTTCTGTTGCATTCTCCTGACTTTTTCTATGCTCCACTAATAGATACTTAGGCAGCCTCTATTTTATCCTTCTTTGCATTTATGTTTGCAGTTATTCATTGCTAAAGTCAATTCTTTCATGTCTTTCTTTTCTCATTTTGATTTGTCATGTTTTCTTGATCACATAGAATTAAATTAGTGCCATGCGCGGATTAATAAGAAAAATCATATGTAAACTAAGAAATATTTCAATGATATAATTGAAATTGGACAAGAAAAGATAATAAAAATAAAAGAACAAAAATTATTTTATGTTACTTGGTAAAACATATAGTAAAAAACAATTTTTTATTAAAAAAAAATTAAATATTAATGTTATACTATAATAAAGAAGAAACTCCTTTTATAAATTTCATGAAGATTTTGGTATATAGTTTTAATATTTATTTTAAATTTCTTGAAACTTTGATTAGAGTTTTAATTAGAGCAAACTATGTTAATAAATTTAATATACTTATAGCGCATCAAATAGTGAAAGCACATCATACAGTGTGTAGCTCTTAAATTGAGCTACATGGTGCAAGCCCGATGCATAAGACTCAACTTTTAATTTCAAAAAAAAAAAAAAAAAAAAACTATGGGTAGATAATTGAAATAATATAAAATAAATAATGAAAATTCTCTTAAATATTTAGAGACTTTGGGTTAAGCGGAGTAGTTTTTCTAAATTTCGCTAAACTCTAGCTCAACACTTTCATTTCAAGCAAACTATGTTAATAATTTTAATTTACTTATGATACTCTATATGTCAAAAGCATGTTGTACCACATCTAACACTAGTATTGAGCCACTTGGTGGAACCACAATTTGGAGGATACAATATTTATTGTCTATTATTACATCGTAAGAAGCACAACTTAATTTATAACCATATGTAAATTAAAGAAAGTATTTCAATCATGGAATTAATATTGAATAATAAAATAGATACTAAAAATAAAAAACAAAAATGACTTAAACTTACATGATGAAAGTAAAATGTGTAAGGCCAAGTTTTTATAAAAATCAAAAAATTATTTTGATTATAAAATAATTTAACATTAATAATGAAGCTCTTTATAAATTTATTGAAATGTTTTTAGAATTTATTTTAATTGGATAGTATTTTATTTTTTTAAAGAACTTTGGTGATAGAGTTGCAGCAGAAACTCTTTACTTATTAAAAAAAAAAAAATTGGTTATAGAGTTTCACGTGAAGTAAATTATGTTAAAAATTTTGATGTGAATATAATGAGTTGCATGGTGAATGTATATCATACAATTTGTAATACTTATATTGAGTCACATAGTGTAAGTATAACATATAAAAACCAACTTATATTATTATAATAATAAAAATATGGTAGATTGTTAAAATAATATAAATAAATAATG
>NW_027069579.1:1108059-1160846 GCF_002906115.3 Quercus suber
CTAAGAGCATTCACATCAGTATGTGTATTTTACACATCTATTTTTACACTAAAAACCTACTTTTTCTATTTTACACATCCACTTTTACAAAACACCTACATCAATTCATTTATTTTACAAGTTATTTCAATAAAATATACATTATACTCTATTTTTTTATTATTTCTCACCAACTCCTACCAACTCTCTTAAATACGCGCCTCTCTCTTTCTCACTTCCCATTTTCTGATTTCTCACTCTCTCACTCTCTCCATCTCTCTGTGGCCTTCCTTTCCAGATCACAAACACCACTCCGCTCCGCTCCGGTTATCTCTCTCCCTCTCGGTCATCTCTCTATAGCAATCTATAGCCATCTCGTCTCCCTCTCGGTTATCTCTCCATACCCATCTCGTCTCCTCTCGATCACCTCTCCATACCCATCTCGTGTCTCCCTCTCGGTCTATCTCTCCACAGCTCCCATTTTTTCTAACTCGATCCACAAGCCGGTCTCCCTAGCTTCGATCCACAAGCCGGTCTCCCTAGCTCCGATCACGCCGATTCCTAACTCCGATCCACAAGCACCGGTCTTCCTAGCTCTGATCACAAGCGCCGATCACAAGCACCGATCCACAGCTGCACCGATCCACAGCTCCGATCTCCCTAGCTCATGTATCTCTATTTTTTTTTTTTTTTTTTAAGCAAGATATATATATATATATATTTTGTATTTCTAGAATCTTTGATTGTAGAATTTTAAGTGCAGTGGTATTTTTTAAACCTTTTGATATATTTAAATTGCATCACAGTACATAAGGAGAAACAATGGAAAAAAAAAAACAATAAAAAAAGGATAGGCATCCACTTGATGCAATCATATGGTATAGAACACAACTTTTATTTTCTAGTATATAATAAGATATTTTTTGGACATGAACCTATATATACGTAATTTTATTGTGAATTTTTTGGTGGCAATAACTATTATAATATAATTTCACTACTTTCATTTAGTGTATCAGAGGTCTTATAATTTTACATGGAAGGTTTTTATTTTGTGTTTACAGGGATGGAGTAAAATTACACTTGCCCCTCTTAACAATATCATTGCTCATTTTAAAGGCCATAAAAAAAATTTATAGATCTAAAATCTAAAACAAAATTAACAAGCCCAAAAAAATTGGCCCAATATTAAAAATTACCAATAGCAAAACTAAAAAAAATTAAACCCAATCAACCAATTTTACCCAAAACAAACAACTTAGAACTTTAAAATGTTGAGCTCCCTTTTCATAAATGATTGCATTATAATCTATTAAGAAACATTGATTTTGTGCTTTTGTCTTTGTTGATAGTTTGTTAATACTAAATGGATCCTTATTTGGAGTTTCATAATTATTTTTCCCCTAACTCCATGTCTTGGCTCCATCCCTGTGTGTTTAGAAAGGTTTTAGACACAACTTATGTGAATAATGTTACCTTTGGTTAATATTGGCATATTAAAGGTGTTAATTGAAATGAGTTAAAAAGTTTACGATTTTAGTTGAAACATTTTAAAATTTAAGGCTTGATTTGAAGCAATAGCAAATTATAGGGATTTTTGTAATTTTCCCAAGTCCTAATAAAAGGTAACCACTTGATGCAAGAAGAGTATAGCCCTTTGGCACAACTACAGATTCTCGGACCTAGCTTATATATATATATATATATATATATTATTGCAGATTCCAGTGCAGCTTGTTAAAGGTTCATAGCTTTCCTGAATTGGTCTTTCTCCTAATCATTTTTCACTTTGTCTCTCATGTGATGCAAATGTGATGAACTTAAAAAGTCGTCCTTTATAATATAATCTGTGATCAAATTGCATCTCTTTTCCTCATAAACAAGAGACAAAGGATGAGGCCGTAGGTTCATTTTTATATGGCGCATGAGTTTTTTGTTTACAAGTCAGGAAAAAAACTATTTTTCATTGAAAGAAAAAATACTAAAGCATATTTGGCGAGGGTGTGGTTATCTCTGAAGACAGGTTATTAGCATAAAGTATGGAGAAGCCAGGGGACAGTGGACTTTATAGTCAATGAGAAGTACCTGTAGATGTAATGTACTGAGTAGTAAGGGTGGGTTCAGAGATGTTGTCAGGTTTCATACTTTTTGTGGTTGGGGATGGTAGAAGAGTACATTTTTGACATGATGCATGGTGTAGAGACTGGATTTTGTTTTGAAGAACATTGTTCCAGATTGCACTTGATAGTAGAAGACAGATTCTTTTGTGCACTCTTATTTGATTTTATGGAAGATGTTTTTTGGGGGGGGGGGGGGGGGGGGGGGGGGGGAGGGGGGGAGAGGTTTGGGGACCCATTTGTGGAACCGTCATTTGGTTTGTGCTTGGCATGATTTGCAAAAGTTATGATCTTTCATGTCCTGTTTCTGGGTGATTGATCTGCTTTTTGGTTCCTTTGGGGATTTTTGTACCTTATATTCCTTCATTGTCAAATGATTAGGAACGGTTTTAAATTTCATTGTTTTTCAAAATTGCAATTACTAGTTTTGGCCAGGAAATCAGGCTAACTACATAAGACTCTGGCAACATAATATATTTAGAATTAATTATAATCATAAAAATTGTTTATGATATATATTATTAGTGATGAAGATAGTTTAATAATTCTGTTGGCATTACGGTTGAAAGTGAGGTACATGCCATTTGGTTTAGGGTTCAAAGTGTGCTCATGTTGACATTTCTCATAATTTTTGTTTAATTTGGCCAGTATATGTACATATACACATCATATGTGCGTATATATTGTTTAATAGACAGATTGATGTAAACGATGGCATTAGCTTAGTGCCTTTAGCAATTAGCCACATGGGCCAGGTTCAGGTTGTATGTTGACAATATGTCAGTATCATGAACCAATTGATTCACTAAAACCATTCCGGTTCGATGCTTTTCTGGTGGGTTGAAGTCTTGAAGAGCACAAACCAAAATAGGCCCTAGAAAGACAATTGGTTAACAACCAATTGGCAGGGTTTAGGGTTTAGGTGATACAGACCAATGAGTTCTAATGCCAAAATTGATGCAAGACAAATAAAAAAAAAGATGAAAAAAAATTGAAGGAAAAAAAGAAAAAACCTAGGAATACCTAAGCTTGCTTGGAGTCTAACACAATTTAAGAAAGAACAATCTAGTAAGAACCTAGGGTTGGATGGAGTTGGTGCCAAACCCTAGGATAAGCTCCAAGAGAAATTTTGTTCATCATAAACTTGCCTCCATAGGAGAACAAGAGCAAGCTTATTTTACTAGTAAAGTTAAACCCTAATTCCAATGAACCTATAAAAATACAATTGAGTTTAAACAAAGCTAATTTAAAATAAAATTTCCTTCATGCTTCCCACATCATTAGGGCTAGGGAAAAAAAGTGTGCTGTAAAAGCAAAGAGGCAGCTTATCTTACGTAGTAATTAAAAATTTGTAGAAAGGATTTAGCAATAATTTCTATGTTGGAATTACAGATTCATACATACTATAATATATATTGTAAATATCTTAATTTAGGATGCTTTAAGCCTTAGCATGTAACCAGATTACTGTATTTTGATGTAATCAGACTAGACTATATTATCAGGTTACATCCGTCATAACATTTATATTTTGGTTTGTCATGGAAATCAATAGATTTTTTTTGATAAGTAATAAGATATATTGATAACAAAAAGGAAACACCCTAGTACACAGGGAGTGAACAAGGAGACAACAAATCAAAAACAAAAATTGCAAGAATTTAGGAAAACAAAAAAAGAAGGGAAAGATTTGTTTTGCAAAGCAAACAACCAATCCAACAAAGTTCTAAAAAAGAAAAGCTTGGATAAGGTTCTTCTCTCTCATGCCTCCAGATGAGGCAATTTCTTTCGATCTGATTTTTAGTTTTTATTTATTATTTATTATCTATGTTATGGTCTAGGTTGTGTGGTTCCTCTCACCAATTGACTAAGATGATTTAATGAAAGTTGAGCATGCTTGAATTGCCTCATTTTTCTTTGTTCACACAACTACTATTTAATATCTCAATGGACATTACTGTTTTTCTGTTTACAGGTTATAGAGATATCAAGCAATGAGTATGAACCTTCAGACAAGGACATTTTATATGCAGAGGGAGTCACTCAGAGCAATGGTCTTACCTTTATGGAATTCTCATTTGATGATAGAAGCCCCATGTCTGAGACATACAATGAGAACTTTGAAAGCGCACCTCCCTTGACCAAGTAAAACCTCCATTCTTTTCTCCTACTACATACTGTTGCATCTGTTTGTACAAATTTTCTTGCAGTGCTAAAACTACTTTCTGTTGTCTCTTCTCTTTTGGGTCACAGATACCAACTAATTCACATAAATTCTAAGGGACTGCACGATGGTTGCAAATGGTTGGAAATGTTTGAAGATGTGAGGGCAGTGATATTTTGTGTTTCCTTGAGCGACTATGATCAGATGTGGGCCCATGGTACTGGTCCTTTTCATAATAAAATGCTTGCAAGCAGAGATTTGTTTGAGAGTTTGGTGAGGCACCCTTGTTTCAAAGACACCCCTTTTGTGCTCCTGCTGAACAAATACGATGCCTTTGAAGACAAGATAAACCACGTTCCTTTGTCAACTTGTGAATGGTTCAGAGACTTCAGCCCTGTGAAGCCTCATCACAATAGTCAGTCCCTCGCACATCAGGCATACTACTATGTGGCAGTCAAATTTAAGGAGCTATATTCTTCCATAAGCAGGCGGAAGTTATTCGCGTGGCAGACACGAGGTTGGGAGCGTACATCAGTTGATGAGGCATTCAAGTATATAAGGGAGGTCCTCAAGTGGGATGAAGAAAAGGATGAAAATATGTATGGAATTGCTGGAGATGATTCATTTTACAGTACAGAAATGAGTTCCTCTCCATATATTAGGCAGGAATGAATCTCTTTTTTGTTTAGCTTGGATGAGCCAGCAGTTTGAAATGAATGAACGAGGACCTACTTTCCATTTCCCATACTTTTTGCTGCTCTGAATATTTGGTAGATATTTAGTGCTTAACATGACATGATGGAGTAAAGGAAGTGAGGTCCATATGGCTGTAAATGTGCTGTGAGCTGGTAAGTTCAGGATTGTTGAGTACTTCAAAATTAGCTTGATCTGATTTGCAAGATTGTAAATTTTTGGCATTATTTGCTTGCCTGTATAGTATAGATTGTTCAACATGAATAAGTTTTCCTAAGTAAATTTGTTATATTTGTTGTAAATGAAGAAATTCCCTTTTCTCATATCACCTTCATTCTGGAACTCACCACCAATAAATTTTAATGATATGCTTGGCAACTCACCTTTGAGTTGTCTTATTGGAGTGGATGAGATATATTTTTGGTTTTCGTATATTATAATTATATTATTATAAATGTTAAACTCGCGTTAGTTATGTATGTTCAAAAATTTTGAGAGCCGGTGAAAGTGAAGCGAAGCCGTGCTTGAAGTTTATCTTACCTCAATTTTGTACCCAATGCAAAAGACTTGCTTTTATGGTGTCTATGAGAGGTCGTTGGTATGCAGCTTTTTCCTCAATTTTGGAGAGGCCAATTGCTGAACCTGAACTGAGACACAGCATGGGTGGAGGGCAATTGTCATCATATAGGTCTAACCTCTCTATTTCTAAATAGATTACGACATGAAATCAGTTGCATTGGCCACTTCTGTTTGGATATGGAGTAAATATAATTACTCTAGCATGACTTCTGTTATATCTTGTTGTAATCCCGGATGACGTAGTCTTGATTTGCTCGATTTTGCCCGAAACTTTATTTGAAGATTGATGCAAACGTGCGTGCAGAGTTATTGAGTGGCGAACGCAGGCAGAAAGAGATTTTCTAAATTCTAGCAATTCGGCTGGCTGACCAAATGATCTCGCAACAGCTATGGGCCTGGCTCAGCTTTATGAAGCTCATGATACTTCTTTATGACCAAGTCTCGCGCCAATTCCACCACCAAGCTAAGGGTTCCTCCAAATGGTAGGGATGAAGATCTGAAAAGCCATCCCATGGTGGTTTGGCGAATGTCTCTTGCACAATAATTAAAAAGAAAGACGCAACAAGGCCTTTGCTACAGTTGAAATGAAAAATTTTAACGCATGCCCACATTGCAAAAATCTCTTATATAAGCATGTTGCAAGGAAGATGATATTAATAGCTAGAGATGTGATCGTGGAAACTGAGACCATGGAAACAGGAAACTATTCAAAATCTAGAGGTACCAGACATCTTCTTGGCTGCCATTCGTGATGCCCATACACTCGAAACCATGCGGGAGAGAGACACTTTCAGCATTGTACCGACTATTGTATTGCTTGACTCTGGAAGTTCTTGCAATTTCACAAGGAAGAAACTAGCCTAATAGTCACAGGGAAAGAGGTCATCTTAAGGAGGCATTCAATTCCAATTCCAAGCTAATCGCATAATGGAGGACCATAAGTACTTGCACAAAACTTCAAGCTGAACCTTGGTAAAATTCTTAGCATTCAGGACACCATGATCTCAAAAAGAATTAAGATACAGAAGTTAAATAGTAATGACTCTTGAATGAGTTTCAGACCATTTGTAAGAGTTTACCCTAAATGAGCCCACGACCATCACATTCCCCTTTAGCTTTGACGTAATCCAGTAGCCTCCAATCCTTACCGCTACCCCTACTACTAAAAGTCTCAGACTGAGAGATTGGTAACTTACACGCAAAACATAGGCATCATCCCCCCAAACAATAGTCCCTTTTCATCACGGTGGTTTTGGCGATGAAGATAGTTCGTGACTTGTGTGTATAATATCACTGTGTCTTTTTGGGTTAGCTGTTTGTAAAAGTGCATTTTTAAAAAACAATCAATTTTAAATGCATGTTTTGAAAAAACAATTTTTTAAAATCACAATCAAGGCTGCGTTTGTTTCAAGTGTTTGGTTGCATTTCCAAAAATGCTTTGAAAAATATTTTCTGGTGTTTGGTTGTATTCTTGAAAATACTATAGAAAACACATTTTCTACTTGTTGCTCACATTTTTTCAGCTTCCAAACAAATATATAATATTATTTCTCAATAGATAAACACAAAAAGAAACAAAACCCAACAAAAAAAAATTCATCAAATTTGATCAAATTGAGAGAAGAAGGAAGAGAGAGAGAGGCGAATGGGCTCAATCTAGAGGCAGCGGAGGCAACTGGGTCACGATGGGTCACTCGTCTTGTGGTGATTTGCTCGACATGGGTAGAGAGAAAAAGGGTAGATCGGTGACATGGGTGGCAGAGGGAGGAAGAGAGAAACATGGCCCAGATGGCGATGGAGTCAATCTCAAGTTCAGGTGACTGACCTTTCTCTCTTTGACGGTGGGCAGCTCTCTCTCACTCTCTGATGGTGACTAGCTTCTCTCTCTCTCTTAGTTCGGTTTTTTTATTTTTATTATTATTATTATTTTTTTTTGTTTGGGAAATGGTTTGACGGTAAGCTTGGAGATGGATTTTGGATTGTGGGGCGGCACGACCTGGGCTGCCCGGAGCTTGGCTGGGTTGGCTGGAGCTTGGCTGAGGTGAGCTTGGAGATAGGTTTTGGACCATGTGAGGAGTGTGCTCGAGCTCTCTCTCTTCAAATGTGGTTTTCGGAAATTGTTTGAAAGTAAAATCAAAGCGTAAATGATTTTACGCTCAAAGTAGCTTATTTTCCAGTCAAAACATAAATGATTTTCCGTTGACTGTATTTTTCATAGCTGCCAAACACACACAAGGGTGTAAAATAATTTCCTGAAAGTGTTTTTAGGCAAAATAAACGCAGCCTAAGTATTTGGTACAACATGTAGAAAAAATGTTGTTTTTATTTTTTATTTTTATAAAAGATATAAATTTTATTATAACCTAATCTAAGTGTATATGTATGTGAAACTTATATCTAGAGACTTGAATCCCAGCCTTTGCCTCTCACACCTTACAAGAACTTTGTACTCGTGGAGTGACCATCATGTCAAGGGCGTGCAGTGATGAAAAAGTATTGTTTCTATTGATCAGCATTTGGATAACATTATCTAAAATTGTTGTTTCAAGTCAACTTACCAAAAAGGACTTAATTAATTAACTCGTTGATAGTCCAAACTTACAAGCATCAAATTTCTGATCATCCTTTCTTAGAGTTAGATGAATGAATACAAAAGGTTGGTGAGGTCAGTTGAATGAAAAAGGTTAAATGTATTTTTCTCATATATCCGTCTAAATATCTAATGTTGGAGGAACCGCAACTAATATCAAAAGAGATTTATACTTTTACTAGCGCCAAACTTGTTCTAGTCCCATTAAATTCTCATTTAGCACCAACCAAGTACACATATTTTCCCCCTTTTTATTGAATGAAGGCCACGAGTAAATTAGTAAGAATAAACAATATGACTAATGACTAATCACAACAACTTGGAAATCTATTTTGGTTAATTTTTTTTTATTATGAAAACTTCAATATATGAAGGCCACATTGCTTAAACTTGGAGGGGGGGAGAGGTTTGGGGACCCATTTGTGGAACCGTCATTTGGTTTGTGCTTGGCATGATTTGCAAAAGTTATGATCTTTCATGTCCTGTTTCTGGGTGATTGATCTGCTTTTTGGTTCCTTTGGGGATTTTTGTACCTTATATTCCTTCATTGTCAAATGATTAGGAACGGTTTTAAATTTCATTGTTTTTCAAAATTGCAATTACTAGTTTTGGCCAGGAAATCAGGCTAACTACATAAGACTCTGGCAACATAATATATTTAGAATTAATTATAATCATAAAAATTGTTTATGATATATATTATTAGTGATGAAGATAGTTTAATAATTCTGTTGGCATTACGGTTGAAAGTGAGGTACATGCCATTTGGTTTAGGGTTCAAAGTGTGCTCATGTTGACATTTCTCATAATTTTTGTTTAATTTGGCCAGTATATGTACATATACACATCATATGTGCGTATATATTGTTTAATAGACAGATTGATGTAAACGATGGCATTAGCTTAGTGCCTTTAGCAATTAGCCACATGGGCCAGGTTCAGGTTGTATGTTGACAATATGTCAGTATCATGAACCAATTGATTCACTAAAACCATTCCGGTTCGATGCTTTTCTGGTGGGTTGAAGTCTTGAAGAGCACAAACCAAAATAGGCCCTAGAAAGACAATTGGTTAACAACCAATTGGCAGGGTTTAGGGTTTAGGTGATACAGACCAATGAGTTCTAATGCCAAAATTGATGCAAGACAAATAAAAAAAAAGATGAAAAAAAATTGAAGGAAAAAAAGAAAAAACCTAGGAATACCTAAGCTTGCTTGGAGTCTAACACAATTTAAGAAAGAACAATCTAGTAAGAACCTAGGGTTGGATGGAGTTGGTGCCAAACCCTAGGATAAGCTCCAAGAGAAATTTTGTTCATCATAAACTTGCCTCCATAGGAGAACAAGAGCAAGCTTATTTTACTAGTAAAGTTAAACCCTAATTCCAATGAACCTATAAAAATACAATTGAGTTTAAACAAAGCTAATTTAAAATAAAATTTCCTTCATGCTTCCCACATCATTAGGGCTAGGGAAAAAAAGTGTGCTGTAAAAGCAAAGAGGCAGCTTATCTTACGTAGTAATTAAAAATTTGTAGAAAGGATTTAGCAATAATTTCTATGTTGGAATTACAGATTCATACATACTATAATATATATTGTAAATATCTTAATTTAGGATGCTTTAAGCCTTAGCATGTAACCAGATTACTGTATTTTGATGTAATCAGACTAGACTATATTATCAGGTTACATCCGTCATAACATTTATATTTTGGTTTGTCATGGAAATCAATAGATTTTTTTTGATAAGTAATAAGATATATTGATAACAAAAAGGAAACACCCTAGTACACAGGGAGTGAACAAGGAGACAACAAATCAAAAACAAAAATTGCAAGAATTTAGGAAAACAAAAAAAGAAGGGAAAGATTTGTTTTGCAAAGCAAACAACCAATCCAACAAAGTTCTAAAAAAGAAAAGCTTGGATAAGGTTCTTCTCTCTCATGCCTCCAGATGAGGCAATTTCTTTCGATCTGATTTTTAGTTTTTATTTATTATTTATTATCTATGTTATGGTCTAGGTTGTGTGGTTCCTCTCACCAATTGACTAAGATGATTTAATGAAAGTTGAGCATGCTTGAATTGCCTCATTTTTCTTTGTTCACACAACTACTATTTAATATCTCAATGGACATTACTGTTTTTCTGTTTACAGGTTATAGAGATATCAAGCAATGAGTATGAACCTTCAGACAAGGACATTTTATATGCAGAGGGAGTCACTCAGAGCAATGGTCTTACCTTTATGGAATTCTCATTTGATGATAGAAGCCCCATGTCTGAGACATACAATGAGAACTTTGAAAGCGCACCTCCCTTGACCAAGTAAAACCTCCATTCTTTTCTCCTACTACATACTGTTGCATCTGTTTGTACAAATTTTCTTGCAGTGCTAAAACTACTTTCTGTTGTCTCTTCTCTTTTGGGTCACAGATACCAACTAATTCACATAAATTCTAAGGGACTGCACGATGGTTGCAAATGGTTGGAAATGTTTGAAGATGTGAGGGCAGTGATATTTTGTGTTTCCTTGAGCGACTATGATCAGATGTGGGCCCATGGTACTGGTCCTTTTCATAATAAAATGCTTGCAAGCAGAGATTTGTTTGAGAGTTTGGTGAGGCACCCTTGTTTCAAAGACACCCCTTTTGTGCTCCTGCTGAACAAATACGATGCCTTTGAAGACAAGATAAACCACGTTCCTTTGTCAACTTGTGAATGGTTCAGAGACTTCAGCCCTGTGAAGCCTCATCACAATAGTCAGTCCCTCGCACATCAGGCATACTACTATGTGGCAGTCAAATTTAAGGAGCTATATTCTTCCATAAGCAGGCGGAAGTTATTCGCGTGGCAGACACGAGGTTGGGAGCGTACATCAGTTGATGAGGCATTCAAGTATATAAGGGAGGTCCTCAAGTGGGATGAAGAAAAGGATGAAAATATGTATGGAATTGCTGGAGATGATTCATTTTACAGTACAGAAATGAGTTCCTCTCCATATATTAGGCAGGAATGAATCTCTTTTTTGTTTAGCTTGGATGAGCCAGCAGTTTGAAATGAATGAACGAGGACCTACTTTCCATTTCCCATACTTTTTGCTGCTCTGAATATTTGGTAGATATTTAGTGCTTAACATGACATGATGGAGTAAAGGAAGTGAGGTCCATATGGCTGTAAATGTGCTGTGAGCTGGTAAGTTCAGGATTGTTGAGTACTTCAAAATTAGCTTGATCTGATTTGCAAGATTGTAAATTTTTGGCATTATTTGCTTGCCTGTATAGTATAGATTGTTCAACATGAATAAGTTTTCCTAAGTAAATTTGTTATATTTGTTGTAAATGAAGAAATTCCCTTTTCTCATATCACCTTCATTCTGGAACTCACCACCAATAAATTTTAATGATATGCTTGGCAACTCACCTTTGAGTTGTCTTATTGGAGTGGATGAGATATATTTTTGGTTTTCGTATATTATAATTATATTATTATAAATGTTAAACTCGGGTTAGTTATGTATGTTCAAAAATTTTGAGAGCCGGTGAAAGTGAAGCGAAGCCGTGCTTGAAGTTTATCTTACCTCAATTTTGTACCCAATGCAAAAGACTTGCTTTTATGGTGTCTATGAGAGGTCGTTGGTATGCAGCTTTTTCCTCAATTTTGGAGAGGCCAATTGCTGAACCTGAACTGAGACACAGCATGGGTGGAGGGCAATTGTCATCATATAGGTCTAACCTCTCTATTTCTAAATAGATTACGACATGAAATCAGTTGCATTGGCCACTTCTGTTTGGATATGGAGTAAATATAATTACTCTAGCATGACTTCTGTTATATCTTGTTGTAATCCCGGATGACGTAGTCTTGATTTGCTCGATTTTGCCCGAAACTTTATTTGAAGATTGATGCAAACGTGCGTGCAGAGTTATTGAGTGGCGAACGCAGGCAGAAAGAGATTTTCTAAATTCTAGCAATTCGGCTGGCTGACCAAATGATCTCGCAACAGCTATGGGCCTGGCTCAGCTTTATGAAGCTCATGATACTTCTTTATGACCAAGTCTCGCGCCAATTCCACCACCAAGCTAAGGGTTCCTCCAAATGGTAGGGATGAAGATCTGAAAAGCCATCCCATGGTGGTTTGGCGAATGTCTCTTGCACAATAATTAAAAAGAAAGACGCAACAAGGCCTTTGCTACAGTTGAAATGAAAAATTTTAACGCATGCCCACATTGCAAAAATCTCTTATATAAGCATGTTGCAAGGAAGATGATATTAATAGCTAGAGATGTGATCGTGGAAACTGAGACCATGGAAACAGGAAACTATTCAAAATCTAGAGGTACCAGACATCTTCTTGGCTGCCATTCGTGATGCCCATACACTCGAAACCATGCGGGAGAGAGACACTTTCAGCATTGTACCGACTATTGTATTGCTTGACTCTGGAAGTTCTTGCAATTTCACAAGGAAGAAACTAGCCTAATAGTCACAGGGAAAGAGGTCATCTTAAGGAGGCATTCAATTCCAATTCCAAGCTAATCGCATAATGGAGGACCATAAATACTTGCACAAAACTTCAAGCTGAACCTTGGTAAAATTCTTAGCATTCAGGACACCATGATCTCAAAAAGAATTAAGATACAGAAGTTAAATAGTAATGACTCTTGAATGAGTTTCAGACCATTTGTAAGAGTTTACCCTAAATGAGCCCACGACCATCACATTCCCCTTTAGCTTTGACGTAATCCAGTAGCCTCCAATCCTTACCGCTACCCCTACTACTAAAAGTCTCAGACTGAGAGATTGGTAACTTACACGCAAAACATAGGCATCATCCCCCCAAACAATAGTCCCTTTTCATCACGGTGGTTTTGGCGATGAAGATAGTTCGTGACTTGTGTGTATAATATCACTGTGTCTTTTTGGGTTAGCTGTTTGTAAAAGTGCATTTTTAAAAAACAATCAATTTTAAATGCATGTTTTGAAAAAACAATTTTTTAAAATCACAATCAAGGCTGCGTTTGTTTCAAGTGTTTGGTTGCATTTCCAAAAATGCTTTGAAAAATATTTTCTGGTGTTTGGTTGTATTCTTGAAAATACTATAGAAAACACATTTTCTACTTGTTGCTCACATTTTTTCAGCTTCCAAACAAATATATAATATTATTTCTCAATAGATAAACACAAAAAGAAACAAAACCCAACAAAAAAAAATTCATCAAATTTGATCAAATTGAGAGAAGAAGGAAGAGAGAGAGAGGCGAATGGGCTCAATCTAGAGGCAGCGGAGGCAACTGGGTCACGATGGGTCACTCGTCTTGTGGTGATTTGCTCGACATGGGTAGAGAGAAAAAGGGTAGATCGGAGACATGGGTGGCAGAGGGAGGAAGAGAGAAACATGGCCCAGATGGCGATGGAGTCAATCTCAAGTTCAGGTGACTGACCTTTCTCTCTTTGACGGTGGGCAGCTCTCTCTCACTCTCTGATGGTGACTAGCTTCTCTCTCTCTCTTAGTTCGGTTTTTTTATTTTTATTATTATTATTATTTTTTTTTGTTTGGGAAATGGTTTGACGGTAAGCTTGGAGATGGATTTTGGATTGTGGGGCGGCACGACCTGGGCTGCCCGGAGCTTGGCTGGGTTGGCTGGAGCTTGGCTGAGGTGAGCTTGGAGATAGGTTTTGGACCATGTGAGGAGTGTGCTCGAGCTCTCTCTCTTCAAATGTGGTTTTCGGAAATTGTTTGAAAGTAAAATCAAAGCGTAAATGATTTTACGCTCAAAGTAGCTTATTTTCCAGTCAAAACATAAATGATTTTCCGTTGACTGTATTTTTCATAGCTGCCAAACACACACAAGGGTGTAAAATAATTTCCTGAAAGTGTTTTTAGGCAAAATAAACGCAGCCTAAGTATTTGGTACAACATGTAGAAAAAATGTTGTTTTTATTTTTTATTTTTATAAAAGATATAAATTTTATTATAACCTAATCTAAGTGTATATGTATGTGAAACTTATATCTAGAGACTTGAATCCCAGCCTTTGCCTCTCACACCTTACAAGAACTTTGTACTCGTGGAGTGACCATCATGTCAAGGGCGTGCAGTGATGAAAAAGTATTGTTTCTATTGATCAGCATTTGGATAACATTATCTAAAATTGTTGTTTCAAGTCAACTTACCAAAAAGGACTTAATTAATTAACTCGTTGATAGTCCAAACTTACAAGCATCAAATTTCTGATCATCCTTTCTTAGAGTTAGATGAATGAATACAAAAGGTTGGTGAGGTCAGTTGAATGAAAAAGGTTAAATGTATTTTTCTCATATATCCGTCTAAATATCTAATGTTGGAGGAACCGCAACTAATATCAAAAGAGATTTATACTTTTACTAGCGCCAAACTTGTTCTAGTCCCATTAAATTCTCATTTAGCACCAACCAAGTACACATATTTTTCCCCTTTTTATTGAATGAAGGCCACGAGTAAATTAGTAAGAATAAACAATATGACTAATGACTAATCACAACAACTTGGAAATCTATTTTGGTTAATTTTTTTTTATTATGAAAACTTCAATATATGAAGGCCACATTGCTTAAACTATTTGCATGCAAGATGTTATCACAAAGAATCCAAAAGATCTTTGAGCAAAAACACTAAGAAAAAAACAATCATCAATAACTCATAACACTACATATTGGAATGAGATCAGACTTATTCCAACATCCCTTTAACCTGAGTTCTTCTAGGATTACACAATTGGCCGCACACTTTGTCACAATCCGTATAAGTATCAAATTGTAATTGGAATGCACCACTTACACATGGGTTTACCATTAGTGCTTAGTGAAAAGTAATACAATTATTGCTTATCATGTGGCTAAGTTGTGGAAAAGTGTGTAGTCTTAGACTTTTTGCTTTAACTTTCTTAATTATGAGAGCAGATTCATATTTTCTTTTTTAGAGTAAATCCAAATTTGAGATGTGAATGGGCAGGTCACAAAAAAATTTTGCATCCAAAAAATTTCAAAATTTGTTTTATGGAATATCACAATACGTCTTCCTAGGATGGGACTAGGGTAATTTTTCCCCAATGCCAAACACCGTCATCTCTAAACTTCCCACTCGTAGTGACAACAAACATGGCACTACCCTACTCAACACCGCACACCTCCTCTGCGTTCCTCCCTTGTAATCCCTTGCCCCCTTGTCTTGGATAGACAAATACTTTGAAGGGCACTCCAAACATTATAGATCTAAGAGGTATGTTGTTCTTTCAGTAAAGAATGATAATGCTTGCTCCAAGATTTAAGAAATCACAAATCCTTTCGAGCAATGAATGGGATGAGTCCACTTTCCCTATCTTTCGGTTAGATTAGATTCCCAAATATTCTTGTCTCATGTAAAATTTTATTTTCTGCCATAGCCGACTAAAATCTCACTCCTTTCTTAAGTCACACATTCATATAGTGCCCAATAGTTCACCACTTATATTAACATGGGTATCAAATTAAGGAAATCAAAGAAAAAAATCATCAGGAAAACCTATGGCAAAAATTTTCTATGGGCCAAGAAAATCCGGGAATTTTATTTGACCAAAAGAAAGGGAAAGTGGACTCATCCCATTCATTGCTTAAAAGGATTTGTGATTGCTTGAATCTTGAAGCAAGCATTATCATCCTTTGTTGGAATCTTTCTTTGGAATATGGAAAATGAAGTATACCAATTCAAAAATGTTGATTTTATCTCACCATTGTATCCAATTGAACCAAAAACCAAAAAAAAAGGGAATATCTTTGCATTCTGAAATTCATCGATAGCCGAGTCCAAAGCCAAGCTATCCTCCTCTCTCAAGTTTTGTATTTATCTATTGTGTATAAATGTATTGTGTGTGTGTGTGTGTGTTAAAATTATGCATATGTACATGCTTGGTGAAAGTAAGAAATATCTGGGATTTAAAATGAAAAAAATTGTTCAATTTTGTAACATTGTTATTTGTACTTAGTATTGGTGAAACTTGTTAGTGTAATCAAGTTATATGAACAAATGTGAATAGTTTATGTCAATTGTATTCGAAAAATTTCTTCCAAAAAAAAAAAAAAATTGCATTCGAAATTCAATTACTTGATAATGGATTAGTAATTGCAAGAAGTAATTAAGTATTGGTTTATAAGAGAAATATTGATTTTTATTATTGCAATTTGAAAATTTTAATATCAGCATTTTACAAAACGTTGTAGAAAAACGTTTCAATAGAGTACTTATTGTAGTAGCTCTAAAAACACTGTAATATATTATAGTGTTTTTTTAGAATCAATGCATGAGTTTTAAATTTTAAGTAAGTGAATTTAGGGTTTATTAAAAAAATTTTTAGATCATTGCAAAGAAAACTTGAAAATATATATATATATATATATTGCAGCATTCTCAATAAATGTTGCAATAGGGATATTGCTATGCAATGGTTGGAAAATCGTTGCAAAAAATTTGTAGCGCTCTTTTTGGGTGCGCAACGGAAAAAAGAAAAAGAAAAAGAAAAAGAAAAAAAAGGCCATGACAAGCAATTGAAAACTTGAAATGTGAGAAATTGAATGAGGGGGTCTATTTCAGCTTTTAAGTTTGTCCTTCTCAATGATGTTTAATTAACTTTGTTGTGTTTAGTAATTAGTAACACAAATTCTTGAACTAAAATGACATTTGTCACATATTAAAAAAGAAAAAAAAAAAATACAAGCATATGCCAATAAGTTGAACAAAAATAAGAAATATAAGAGGGAGAGAGATGATGACTACCAAAAATTTCAAAGAGAAAGTTTTTTAGTATTCCTGATTCCTCAAAGCTACCACTTCATATCACTAGGTTTTCTCACTATCAAAGTTAAAGTTTTATTTGTATACTAACTGTAATAGGTTTCATTCTTATCATTTTGAATCGAACTTTCTTGGAAGCACCCATCAAAACATTTAGGGACAAGATAGGAAACCAACAGTAAGACAATATAACCTTGCCATATTCTTTCATACAACCAAAAGAATGGAAAATAGGGATATGAACATTTGTTGGCTTTAATGTGACACCTTAAGATAGTGCATATATTATAAATATCTAATCTTGCACATTAAGTCTATGAAGTGGATGATGCTCAGGGAGTTCAAAAACCACACATACACCTAAACCATTCTATTTTTTTTTTTACATAAAGGAACTTGTAGATTTATTAAAGGTTCCAAACTTTTATGGCTAAACTAATTCAAGTCTTCACTTTTAGGAATGATAAGATCAAATCTCTTTGTTTTACAATCATGATGTTAAAAACTAAGAGAGAGAGAGATCGCTAAAAATGTTGTCTTAGCATTGTCGAGAATAAGTCTTAATTGTCTTCAAATTGAAGGCAATTGAGAAACATTAGAAAAAAATGGGGATACTTTGCTGTAATTGGTAATGTTGGTTCTAGTGAGTTACAACCATTTGCAACAACATCAATTGTTTTCTCTTTCAAAAGACTGAAACTCAGCAATAATAGAGTAGGCGTGCCATTCTCTACATAAAAACTTATCAAATTAGAAAGCTTATTAATACACTTAAGAAGATAAACACAATTATTTCCATTTAAATTTAATACTTCTATGTAGACAAGGAGTCAATATCACAAGGGATTGCTTGAAGATTGTAGTGACTTAAGTTTAATCTGGTTAATGCACAAAAACTTAACGAATCCAATTCTAAGCAAGGATCTAGAGTTTGTCTTGTCATTAAAAGAAAATTAGGAAGCTTATTCCATATCCATGATTTAGATGAAGACCCTTTACATCCCTACAAAGAGAGTATTTTGAGATTTTTTAAGAGAAGAATCAATGAAGGTAGCTCTCTTATTGCAGTTCCCCTCATATCGAGTTCCTTTAAGTCTTCAAGATTCTTGAAATTTTCTAGCATTTTGTCAAGTTTTGAGCAACAAGATAGAGTGAGATTTATTTAGAGATGTCAAATTACAAATGACACTTGGGGAAGACTTAAAAGCTTTTGTAGTTTGTTAGATCCAATTTAAGAAGCTCAGATAAAAGCTCCATTGATAATGGTAAATTTACTATCATAGTCTTGTTCAAATAAATTTCTGACAAACATGACATATGTCCATTACAAGTTTTTGCAATGAAATTTTTTATTGCAGTAAAATCAAAGTTGTTGCAGTAAGATCTTATTGAAATGAAAACAAAAAAAAGTTATTTTGCACATTGTTGCAATAAAGTCTATCACAATAAGTTACTGCTACAAAATTTTTTTTTGTTGCAATAACTTTCTTTGTGATATTTTAAAAATAATTTTATTCAAAAGACTTCATGGCAATAAGTACAATCTTTTAGTGATACTGCAATGAAAAAAATCATTGCCATATTGTATTAAAATGAATCTAGTTGTTACAATAACTTACTGCAACTGACCATGTCATTGCAATGCGTTATGTGCAATTAATTGAATCTTATACCGTAATGACACGTGGAAGTAAGGAAGTGAACATAAGGTTTGGGCTATTGCAACAAAACCAATATATGTGATATACTTGTTTTATCTATTGTAACAACTCATTTAGTTGCGATATAGGTAATGGAAATTTTGAGGTTTGCAGTTATCATTCTCTCCAAAAACGATGTGACTTTGTCTTGGTGCTTGAATAAACTTATGAAGATTCTCGCGTGTATTACTGTGACTAAGGAAGAAGTTTTTCCCGTTTTCTTTGTGTATCCCTCTAATGCGTGAAAATGAAGGGACACTTTTGTGAAGACCTTTTCCAAACATGAAGAACATATAAGAATAAAGAGAATGTGCAAATGTGGAGAGTTGTTGGATGGCATTTGTTGATATCGTATTTTGTCCACCCTTGACTTGCGTGTTGGATCCCAAAAAATCCAAAAATGTTATTTTCTCTCCATGGGGCCACGAGAACATCTAAAATGACGTGGTGCAACTTGTTCGAACATCAGAGCACTTAAAGTGACTCTTTTAGCCAAAATGCCCCTAATTAACCTAGGCTTGACCGAATATCAAATAAGGTCAAAATCCTCACAAAATAAAACTTTTCATAGTTTTACATCAAACCCGATTTTCTCGGAGATTTTTGGTAACTTTGACCAAGTTTGGCTTGAAGTTGACCTTAAATGGCCCCAAAAACCCTAATTTTGATCCAGCCGTCAGAATGGGTTGAAATCAATGCTATTGCAAAGATGATCAAATTCTTAGTCTAACGACTATTCATGGGTTGAAATCGGAGTTAGAGCGGCCAAGATATTATGAAAACCGGGATAATGCATCAATTGATGCACTGTTAACTTCCGAGAGCCATAACTTTTGATCCGACTATTGGATTTTCAAATTCCATATCTTTTTCAGAAATAGGAAGTCAAGATCTTTTCAGGGGTGCCAAGATCAACCTAATCCGAGACCATTTGAAGGTGGCAGCCCTTAAAGAGCTGTCGCCTTGTAAAGCATGCCGAGGCTATAAAAGGCCCCAGGCACCAAAAAAAAAAAGTCTCCCTGGGTCCTATTCTTTGCCTGGATGAATTCTGAGTTTTTTTCCTCTCTCTCAAACACAAGAAACACACCAAAAACACATCAAAGCCTCTTGATTCTTCTTTCTTCACAAAAACACAAGGTATTGTCCTTATACCTAATCTTCTTTTCCTTGGTTCTTCACTTTGGATTTGGAGTTTAGGGGTGTGGATGTAGCTTTTTAGCTACTATCCACACCCCTAACTTTCTAAATCTTTTTGTAGCATTTATCTTACTCTTTTTGCTTGAATTACATGATTTATTGCTTTCTTTAGCATGTTGCTTGCTTTATTTGTACTTCTAGCTTAAATCTCCTTGCTTTTTATGCCTTATGCCATGTTTCATGCTTAGATCTACATCCTTACATGCTTATCTGTTTAGATCTACATGCTTTATGTTATATGCCATGTTTTCCTATGCTTTGTTCCTCTTTTTGTTCTAGGATGATGTTAGGGTTAAATGCTCACATGCTTGTATGATGTTGTTGGCTATGCCTTGCTTGGGACTTTGTATCTATGTGTTTATTTTCATGCTATATGGTTAGATCATTGTCTTCACATGCTTATATGCTTGGATCCATGTTCTTCCATGTCTATGTGCTAGGCTTTTACATGTTTACATGCATGTTTCTATGCCTATATGTCTAGATCTATGTTTTCACATGCCTATGTGCTTGGATCTATGTTCTCTACATGCTTTATGCCATCATCTATGTGCTTGTGTGCTCTATGCCATGTTTGTGTGCCTAGACATAGGCCATGTTTGTCATGCCATTTGCTATTGTAGCTCTTTTGTTGCTTTGTCTTTCTTTCTTGTGTTTTGGCCTAAGGGTAGGACCTGATTTAGACCCTATGGTCTTTGTCATTGTCCATACACTGAGACCCACATAAAAGGATTTGGATTACCCCTATTTGCATGTCTGTGCTTGCTTGCTTCTATGCTTTATGCTTGTATTAGCCTCTCTAGTTCTAGGCTATGCCATGCTTGACGCCCTTAGTGGATTTGTGGTTGTGTGGTTACATCCGATGCTTATAAGGCCTTGTTTGGATGTAACCATTTAGGATGTATCACCATGACACCAGTTGCTTCGTGCATACCTTTCTCCCTTTCCACTTCGTGCGATGATATGCTTACCATGCTTGTTTGTGCCACTCGTTGGCTTTCTATGCATCTTTACACTCTTGCTTACATGTTCATGCATGAGTCTTGCTTGCTAGTGTGTCGTCCATGCTTCAACACAATGAAGTTATGGACATTTGATCCAAACCTACATTTGTCCCTCACGGGCGCCACCTTTTGTTTGCTTTCTTACTTGTTTGTCTTCTTGTTTGTTTGCTTGCTTTATTCTTTCTTTACTTGCCATGTCTACCATGCTTATTTGCTTTATGCCTCTTTCATACGCTCTTTGCATCTTTTCCTTCCATTGCTTGTTTGCTGGTTTCTTGTCTTTACCTTTGCATGTACACATATGGAGTGAGGACACATAGAGCTGGGGCACGGTCTCCCAGGTGCAAGCAAAAAGGGCGAAGATGCAAGCATGTAGATATAAGCCAAACGACAATGTTTGGTAGTTTTAGCGGTCTAGCCTCTCCTATTTGGTTATTTACTCTTTTAAAACCCCTTCCTTCCTCCTTCCCTTCTCTCGTAGATGGTTTGTATTAGGTATATTGTGCCATGTATCATTCGTCCTTATCTCTAGAGTATGGTGACTCTTGTTTACTTTCCTGAACCTATATTTTGAGCCATGCTTTAGGGATGTAAGCATTTACTTTCCTACTCTGTGTGCTTGCATTGTGCATGATGTATATATATATATATATATATCTGCTCCCCTTTTTCGGTGTGATTGTCACAGTCCATATCACCTTAGGCAAAGCGATGCCTAATTTTCGCCGCAAAAGTAATGCGACATGTTACTGGATTTTTGTTGTGGAAATCTGGTACTTTGCCCGAATGCCTGAGGAGAGCATAGATTGGGACCACACCCATTCAAAAGCCAAACCTCAAAGCCCCTATGCATGCAAAGCCCCGAAAGCCAATGTCAAAATCATGTTCTTTACTGCCAATATCTAAAAATTAAGATTTTATCAAAACAAATGACTGTCCTTAAACAAGCGTTGTGGGGTTCCTAACACATTCCTCACACGTAACCAAACTTCTAGAATCAAGAATCAAGTTTTTTTTTGCCATCCACATTAGATTAGGAAAAATGCCCTTTTTCTTACCCTATGATTGGTAATAAAATTAACTAGAAACAGGTGACCAATCACACCTTAGAAAAACCCAATAATTGGTGGCGACTTCACTTACTTTTGGTAATCACCTAAAATTTGACCAAGATTCCTACCACACTGTCAAAGGTAGACCTACCTTCCTCCATCGAGAGAGAGAGAGAGAGAGAGAGCACTTGAAGCTCTGCATGAACCATACCAAGCGCACCAACCAATCGAGAGGGGCCTCCAACGGCCCCCCGTGAGCGCGGGAGCGTCACCACAGCGGGTGGTCCAACGAAGGCTCAACGATAGCAGTTTTCTGCTTTGATTGAGGCCAGGCGTCGACAGCATTTACAAAATTAGACTTTCATATTGAAAATCTAAGAATATGGATGGAGCTCTAAATCGATTACAGTGAAGGTAGGTTTATTTGATGCAATATGCAAATATTGCATCAAAATAATTTTTAGATTTCAAATTTGAATCCACCATAAAATTTCCGAAGAGAGAAAACTTAGATTTATGGGGTTAGCAGCAAATTTATGATTTCAATTACATGGCATCGAAGGCTTATGCAATCAATTTTATTAATGTGACATCCTTTTATAGGGATGTAGTACAAGGTCAAAATGTTGGCCCTGTAGTCACAGGTTACTCTATAATTTCTTGGCATCCAAGGAAATTTTCTTAAAAAGCAACCTCTATACTACAACTTCAAATCGTGGTTTAGTTTTGTTTCTTAGAATGCGGGTTTGAAGAAATCGCAAAGCCAAATGAATTTTTCTTTTTGGTGATTTCATCTAAAATTGCGCATTTTCCCCGTATAATCCAACAGGCCAAACATACTCTTAAACAAGATCACCATTAAAGACAAATTTCCAAAGCTAGCCGTTGATGAGTTGATAGATGAACTATATCAAGCAAATGTTTTTTGGGAGTTGGACCTTTCCTTAAGCTACCATTTGATAAGGTGAAACCTGGTCGATAATTTTCCAAATTTGTCATTCCACACTTATACGAACACTTTTATTTTTTAGTGATGCCTTTTAGCCTCACTAATGCACCTTTAACATTTCAAGCCTTGATGAATGTGATCTTCCATACATTGTCCAGTAAGTTTGTTCTAGTTTTTATTATTATTTAATAATCACTATTATTTTATGATATCTTAGTATATAATGGATCTTGGTAGGAATACCTTCATCATGTGGACCTAAATCTATGGAGAGAGAGAGAGAGAGAGAGAGAGAGAGAGAGAGGTGCTAATTTGGATCGCAAAAAATCAAATACTTAGGTCAACCAACTCATGGATGCTATAATTAAGGTTATGATCTATTGTGAGATGAGAATAATTTAAGTAAACAACTACTAGCATGGACTTATTGAGGAGGATACCAATTTTAGTCAAGGTTTTTTTTTTTTTGTGAATAATAAATCAATAAAAAAATTCATGAATATTAGTATTAGACCCCACTTGGTTTTAGAAATCAAACAAGTTGATTAATCAAGCAAATTGTGCAAAAGTTCAATTGAGCATGTTATAAGTACGACCATATCACAATAATAAAGTATAGTAGAAAAAAATAAATATGGACATAGTGATATGGTTACGATAGGAAAACCTTAACGATAAATACACAAAATGTGGTTAGGAGCTTATTGCCAACTAAAGAATTCACTAGAATAGAATTGAATTAAAGTTTACAATACAGAATATAACCCGATTCTATTATTGCTACTTATAGAACATACTCAAGTGAGCACAAGCAACACTAACCCAGTTGGACTTTTTACCTCGTAAATCTATTCAATCTCATGAATCTATTCAATGCACGAACACCCAATCTGTCTCTAACACTACAACAATAGTTTGATTGATGTAGGTTTGTGCAATAACTTCACATAATACAACAATAGAATCATCAATAGTTGGTGTCGAAGATAATGCTTGGTATGAAATTCTTGGTGCACAACAGCTACAACAAAATCTCATTCTCTTGTGCTTCTAACTCATGGGTTCAATAGTTGGAAGCTAGGGTTTTCTGTACGACTATCTAGGGGATTCTACTTCTACAACATTTTTGAAAGTCATGCATAATGGGCCTTTCTAAGGCTCTCTAGTAGGGTTACAAAAACCCATTGAATATAACTCACTTTAAAAAAAAAAAAAATGTAAAACAACAAAAAAAGAATTTGCGAATCTCGATAAATTGAGGCTAGTATAGAAAATAAGTCATCCTTGATCAGGCAGGATGCAGTCAAGCTTGCAGTTGAGATATATAGCAGACTCTTGAGTAATCTCTCATGTCTTCAAACATACTTCTAGGTACTATGAACTAATTACAACTCAAAATATAATTGGACATGTTTTGGATATAGGTTGCTAATGACCCTAACAAATGCAAGTTTAAAATCATGAACCGGTAAAGATAGATTTTAATTTTTGAGAGAAATTCATAAACTTACAATTTTTTTTTTTTTGGGTAAAAATTACGAGGGTTAATTTTTAAAAGTCAACCCCCACCATCCCTCAACTAGTGACACCAGGTTATACATTCTTCCTTAAAACAGAAAATGATAGAAGCTTTTATTTTTTATTTTATTGAGAAAATAAATAAGTTCAAGAAACTAAAAACAAAGGGAAATGTTGTATGCAGAAATTGCTGTATAATGGATTATGTGGCAGCAAAAGGAAAGTGACAAGAGTCTAAGGATCCACCTTATCATGTGCATATTGCATATGACCCTTGGACACATGTTTCTCTCTTTTTGCTACCACATAACCTGTCACGCCCCAAACCCAAAAGGGTCTAAAGCATGAGAAGTACATCCCAAGGGTACCTGTAGATTTTTCCTTTTGGCAAATCAAACTATAGGAGATCTATTTTCCTTTCTTTTCCACAAGATAAGAATATATAATCATACTAAAATCTCCACATTACAAGTCAGAGCTCTATAACACATTTACGAACAATAACTAAAAATCATGTGCCTCCACATAATACATGAATATATCATAAAACTCTGATTAAATTACACAAAGTCACAATCTTAGCAAGAATAAGGACCTTAACATTGAGTCGCCTACCATGCCAAAGACTAACAAACCTCAAGTGACCCACCTCCAATAGAATTAATTAAGGTTCGTTGAACATAGCAAGATCGAGTCACCAAATATTTACAGCAAAAGTCTTCAAATTTAATATAGCACTCTAATCATCACCAAAGAAGTAAGCTCTATACCCAAGGTATAGCTAATAAATCTGAAAAACTGATAGAGGGTGGGATGAGCTAATGCCTAGTAAGTAGCATAATTAATGGGAGTGGGGGAAATGCAAGTTACATTTTCAATAATAATAATATGACCAGAATGATTAAAATAATGAAACACAAAGTTTTTTAAAGTAAATACCTTGAAACTATATACTATAATCTGTGAGCACTAATAATATAATTCCAAAGCCATAAAATTTAACATACGGTAATTTATCTCAAATATACCACACTACCACATAGACCGATCAGGGGATCCACCCATTCACAACTGGCATGATATTGTCCTCTCTGGTATGCAGATTCTTGGCCCCATGGACAGCAGCCTCACCCATACCCTCAAGGGTTTTCTCTCTCCCCATGGGTAGCGGAGAGAGCGCATCAAATAGGACCTCTTTTGCATGTGGTCTCTTGGCTTCATGGGTAGCAGCCTCACCTACACACAATTAAGGAACCTCTTCCCCCTATGGGCAATAGAGAAGAATGCGTCATCCAAAGTGAAAGGGCACTGACCTGGATTTGATTATATTGTCACAAAGATTACGGAAACCAAATCAGGTGATCACCGAGAAATCACACATGGCATGGTGTTAAAATCACATAATCTCATAGGTTACATTACTTTGAAACACAGAGTACATATCCAAGTAGTTTCAGAAAAATCTTAAATAATCTAACTTCTACAAAGTTTGTAAAGTTTTCAACTTCATTCTTGTCAAGTGATTTTCTATCAATTTCCCAAATAATACAAGACAAGATAAGCATCTATAAAATTTTCAATATACCATAAAATCAATGATTTTCTTATCGAAGTTTAAATAAAGATGCTCATTTTTCTATATCAACAATTCATGCATTTCCCCAAATGCAATACCAAATATGATGCATTTTCATATATATATATATATATATATATATTAAGGTTATGACACGTAAAAAAAAAAAAAAAAAAAACATTTATGCAATATGGTTATTTTTAAAAAATCCTATTAAAAAGCCTAATTCTCCAAGCTCCAAAGGAGATTAGCTAAAACCTAAATAATATCAAGCAAACCTATCACAATAAGTATAGAGCTTGAAATTGTATCTAGCTACAATTTAGGAATTGCCAAATAGACACTTAATTAGGCAAGCCTAGTATTTAACCTCTTCAATAATAATATATTCCACTTCCAAAGTTTCTCAACAAATTGATTCTCAAGGCATAAACTCCAATTTATAAAGTTAACCCATTTGATATCATCACTAACATTATGACTAGCTTCCATAAAATCTACGCTACATCATTAAGAGACCCATGAAAGTAAAATCAAAATATCAACCAAGACAAGAAATTTAGAACTTCAACTAACTCCAAATAAACTCAATAGCAATGGAAAAAAAATTAGATTTACCAATCATCACATGTTATAACTCAAAACCCCTAAATTTTCCACCACACATAAACCTTAGATAGTCATCATTAACACAAACCATGAACCCACTCATCAAATAATTCCACCAATACAAAACCCATACATATAAACGCATAAATATCACTTCCAATGCTCATAAATCACATGAGTATCATTATTAAAACTTAGATAAAAATAACCTAAAGCAAAAATGTAAAACCCATTAAAAAGATTAGAAATTTTTAACTAAAAAAAAAAAAGGATGTGAAGGGGTTTCTAGGCTCTTAAGGATTTTCTAGTGACATTGTTGGAAAAATGACGGTGGAGATAGTGGCATGGTGGTACCGGTGATATAAACATATAAATATTACTTCCGATACTCATAAATCACATGAGTATCATTATTAAAACTTAGATAAAAATAACCTCAAGTAAAAGTGTAAAACCCACTAAAAAGATTAGAAATTTTTACCTAAAAATAAAAAAGGATGTGAAGGGGTTTCTAGGTTCTTAAGGATTTTCCGATGACATTGCCAGAAAAATGATGGTGGAGATAGTGGCATGGTGGTACCGGTGGGAGAGGATGAGAGTGATAGAGAGGAGTGTGTTGAAGTGAAAAGAAAAGAAAAAGAAACAAATGAGAGATAAGAGATGGCCAACCAAAGAGAGGAGATATTTGTGAGATGAGTGGTGGTGGTTAAATGGGGTAGGTGGGCACATGTGGCCCAAAAAAAATCTGACCATTACCCTTTTTTTTTTGGTGACTGGGACGTTACATAACCTATTATAACCTATTATGCAGCAAAACCTTTCCCAAATTAAAAAAAAAAAAATAAATCTAAGAACTTTAATTTTACCTTCAAACTAGTTCAAGAAATAAATGAACTAAGTTTACATTTAATTAGTTAATCTAGCTTAATAATAAGCACAAACTCATGTGTATATATATATATATATATTGGTATAGATACTTAAGTTTTGAATTTTGGGGGTGTTTGGTAGAGGAGTTTGAGTAATGTTGTTTGAGTGTTTTTGATATACGCGTGAGTGAAAAAATGTATGAAAAAATGTATAAGTGTGTTTGAAATGTGAAAAATGTTGCTCAAGTAGGGCTACCAAATGGGCCCAAATCACTTATTCAACTATAAGAGAAATTACCAAAAACTCATACTTGAAAATACAATTAACCAAATCAATTTTGAACTTTTCATACTTCCTCAACTCTATCACCGGCCTACCCACCATAGTTTAAATAGAACCTCGATCCAACCACTCTTTCTTTTTTATCTTTTTAAGTTTTTGTTTTTGTTTTTGCTTTACTTTTCTTTCAAGGAAAAGTATTAAGAGTTCATTGAACTCCTTCCTACAAGACGACTACGTAATACAATACGTGGTTTACATAGGTCTAATTAAATATAATATGTGATTGAGACCGTGGAGAATTGATATAATAATGGTTCATGCCAACAAAATTCTTTTACAAAATCACGTGACTGCTAAACATTAGGGGTGTCAATTTTTACCCATATCCATGAACCTACCCATTACCCACCTTATTTGGATAATTCTTAACCCAACCCATTTGAATATTTGTGTTAAATGGGTAAAGACCCATTTTGTTATTTAATAAGATGGGTCTAAATGGATAAATCCACTAATATCCATTAAACCCATCTAAAATTTAAACAAACAACATAAAATCTAAATTTTTAAAAAATGACCAAAATACTCTTGAAACCTAATAAATGACCAAAATACTCCTAAAATCTAAAAAATTACCAAAACACCTCCAAAACCTAAAAAATGACTAAAATACCCCCAAAACCTAAGAAAATTACCAAAATACCCCCAAAACCTAAAAATTACTAAAATACCCCCAAAACCAAAAAAATGACCAAAATACCCCAAAAACTTAAAAATTACCAAAAAATGATCAAAATACCCCCGAAACCTAAACATGACCAAAATACCCTCAAAACCCAAAAAATGACCAAAATACCCTCGAAACCCAAAAAAAGACCAAAATACCCCCAAAACATAAAAATTACCAAAATACCCCCAAAACCTAAAAATTACCAAAAATGACCAAAATACCCTCAAAACCTAAAAAATGACCAAAATACCCTCAAAACCCAAAAAACAACCAAAATACCCCCGAAACCCAAAAAATGACTAAAATATCCCAAAAACCTAAAAAATGAACAAAATACCCCCAAAACCTAAAAATTACCAAAATACCCCTAAAACCCAAAAAATGACCAAAATACCTCCAAAACGTAAAAATTACCAAAATACCTCATAAACCTAAAAATTACCAAAAAATTACCAAAATACCCCCAAAACCTAAAAATGACCAAAATACCCTCAAAACCCAAAAAATGATCAAAATACCTCTAAAACTTATAAAATGACTAAAATACCCCTGAAACCTAAAAAATGACCAAAATACCTATGAAACCTATAAATAACTAAAATACCCCTGAAATCTGAAAAAATTACCAAATTACCTCGTAACCTAAAAAATGACTAAAATACCTTCGAAACCCATAAAATTACCAAAATACCCCCTAAACTTAAAGAATGACTGAAATACCCTGAAACCTAAAAAAAAAAAAAAATTACTAAAATACCCCCCTGAAACCTAAAAATGACCAAAATACCCCAAAGCCTAAAAAATGACCGAAACACACTCGAAACCTAAGAATTACCAAAATACACGCTAAACCTAAAAAATTACCAAAATACCCCTAAACCTAAAAAATGACTAAAATACCCCTGAAATCTAAAAAATGATCGAAATACCCCAATACCTAAAAAATGACTAAAATAACCCCAAAACCTAAAACAATGACCAAAATACCCCAAAAACCTAAAAAAATTATCGAAATACCCCAAAACCTAACAATTACCAAAATACACCATAAACCTAAAAAATTACCAAAATACTCCATAAACCTAAAAAATGACCGAAATACCTCCAAAACCTAAAAAATAACTGAAATACCCTCGAAACCTAAAAAACTTACCAAAATACCTTGCAACCTAACAAATTATCGAAATACCCCCAAAACCTAAAAAATGACCAAAATAACCCCAAAATCTAAAAAAAATGATCGATAAAAACCCCTGAAACCCAAATTATGACCAAAATACCGCTAAACATGTAAGATGACCAAAATACACCAGAAACATCTAAAATTACCGAAATAGAGGTTTAGGGTATTTTGGATGTTTCGTGGATATTTTTTACAAATTAAAGGTTCTAAGAGTCTTTCAGTCATTTTATAAGCTTTGAGGGAATTTCAGTAATTTTTTAGGTTTCAAGGGAATTTTGGTAATTTTTTAGGTTTCGGGGTTATTTTGATCATCTTTTAGATTCTAAGGGTATTTTAGTCAATGTTTAGGTTACGAGGGCATTTATGTCATCTTTTAGTTTTAGGGTTATTTTAATAATTTTTAGATTTTTTGGTTATTTTGATAAATTTCTAGGGTTCAGAAGTATTTTGGTAATTTTTAGGTTTTGGGGTATTTTGGTAATTTTTTAAGTTTCGGGGTATTTTGGTCATTTCTTGGGTTTCGGGGTATTTTGGTCATTTTCAAGTTTCAAGGGTATTTTGGTCATTTTTGAGTTTTTGGGGTATTTTGCTCATTTTTTGAGTTTCGGGGGTATTTTGCTCATTTTTTGAGTTTCAGGGTTATTTTGGTCATTCTTGGGTTTCGCGAGTATTTTGGTCATTTTTTGCATTTCAGGGGTATGTTGGTCTTTTTTAGGTTTCGGGAGTATTTTGGTCAATTTTTGGGTTTCGGGGTTATTTTGGTCATTTTTTGGGTTTTGGAAGTATTTTGGTTATTTTTAGGTTTCGGGGGTATTTTGGTCATTTTTTGGGTTTTGGGGGTACTTTGGTCATTTTTGGGTTTCGGGGTATTTTGTTCATTTTTTTGGGTTTTGGAAGTATTTTAGTCATTTTTAGGTTTCGGGGGTATTTTGGTCATTTTTGGGTTTCAGGAGTATTTTGCTCTTTTTTTTTTTTTTTTTTTTTTTTTTTTGGGTTTTGGGAGTATTTTGGTCATTTTTAGGTTTTGGAGGTATTTTGGTCATTTTTTAGGTTTCGGGGGTATTTTGGTAATTTTTAGGTTTCGAGGGTATTTTAGTCGTTTTTTGGGTTTCAAGGGTATTTTGGTCATTTTATAAGTTTCAGGGGTATTTTGGTCATTTTAGTAGGCTTTAAGCATATATGGTGATTTTAGAGATATCGAGGGTGTTTTGGTCATTTTAGAGGTTTCATGGATATTTTGCTCATTTTAGAGATTTTGGGTATAATTTTGGATGTCCAAGGGTATATTGGTAATTTTGGAAGTGTAGGGGTATTTGTATCATTTTAGGTATTTAAGGGTATTTTGGTAATTTTGGAAGCTAAGAGAGTATTCAAGTAGTTTTAGAAGTATTTGAGTCATATTGGGTTAAATGGGTGGGTTAATAATTAAATGGGTTGGGTTGGTAATGGATAATTAATTTATATATAAACGGGTCATAAATGGATAAATGAGTAATTACATACCCAACCCATTTATGACCCAACCCGCCCATTTGCCACCCTTACATATATGTACGGTTACGTGACACACATTACACAACCCATCTTCTCCAACACTTAAGATAAGTTTGAATGTGTCATTTTGTGAATCCGCGTTTCGGGTTTCAACTTCCTGCCACGGCCCATGGGTCTCCCTGTTGAAATATCTAGTCAACCCATCATTAGTCATTACTCTCACACCTACAAAACAAAACAAACCCTATTTGCTTCTTGTCCCATCGGACCCATCCCATTGTCGATCGCCCTTATCCACCCATTATCACACTACCCATGCCCAATGTGGAAATCAACTATTCTTTTTTTGGGTGTGAAAAGATGGAAATCAAAATCTATCAAGCCATCATCAATCATTTTTTTTTTAATGCATGAGTAATTGCATCAAGTCATATAAATTTTTTTGTCAATTTTAACATAAGAACATATTTTTTCAATTTTACAAACTCATTTTTTAAAATGCCTCACATTAGATTGTTTAAACTAATTAAGTCATCGTCAATTTTAATTTTGTTTGTATTTTTAAATGTTTAATAAGATTGCATATTCAATTTTCTTTTTCTTTTTATAATTTGATAGTTATAATATGAACGAGAGATTTAGAACTTTGATATTATAGATAGACATATTTCTTTGGAATAAGATTTATTCCTATTAAATTCTCTTACTCCCTCTAATTTCTATTTAAACATAAGATATGTGACATTTTAAAATTAAATAAATATTACGTGTCGCATATTCTACTAAAAATAAAAGGAAATTGGAGAAATAATTTTCACTACTCTTGGTGTTGTTTAAATAGTCAGATATTTTTATTCAAAGCGAATGTTTGAGGATATACATTGGGAAAGCTATGGCGGAGGTTTATCCAACCAAGTTTCAAATGAAGTTTGATTTACAAGCTATAATGATTAAAACTTTTTGGAACAAATTGGAATTCCCTGTATCTTTATTTTTATTTTTATTTTTCCACTAGAACTCCAACATAATTTTGTTTTTGATGATCTAAAACTCCAACATCATAACGTGAAAACAAAACTCATGAGCTATATTGATGTCAAAAGAGAAGGGAAACGAAATAGGAAATAACGAAGAAAGGATTTAGAGACCGAGCTGTGCTTCAATCTTGTAATAAACATGTCGGAGATTATGAGAAATGTCATGTCAATTTATATACGCGTACAGCTAATTACAAACAACTTATGAAATAAAACATATTAATCCTTCATTACATAGATATATGTACATTTGAATTCCAGATAATTGCTCTAGTAGCAGATAAAACTTAAACATTGTCAGCATTTCTGTCGCAGATAATACGGGGTTACCTTTCTTTATTAGTCCCAAATTTACGTGATTCTTACCTATAGTTTACAGTTATATATATACACACACACACACTATTTTGTATACAAGCAATGCTACATACACAATTTTTCACATTTTTCACAGACTCAACTGCTGTGAAAGATGTGAAAATTAGTTCTCATTTGAGTTCGTTACTAATGTATTTTGAATTATTTTAGGACCACAACCAATGTCATACCCATTTTCTCCATTATATGATGTAGTTGATTGTAAGTGGTAGTAAAAAAAATTGTGAGTCCATGTAAAAATGACAAACAACTAATTGCAGTTTATCACATAAAATAGTTGTGAAAATGAGTGTTATAATTGACCATATCTTTTTTTATCTATCACTAACAATCTATCACATCAATTGCAGATGTGAAATTTTGTCAAATTTTTTTGTCTATAGACATTGATTTTATAGAATTCTTCAAACCTATATAACGTGTTCAGTCAAGAAAATTACCACATAAGGTCCCTTGATGCAATTAGATGGCTATGACTTTGATCACACATATTAATTAATTAAGCTTTGGGGGTGCATATTTGGACTAGGATGATGGAGTCTTGGTCAATGCGTCAAAACTCTAAAACCCCAGCTCATGTCCTTCGTTTACTTGGCGGGTTTGAACTCAAAAGGGCTTACTTTTACCCTTTCCCCCTTTGACGGTTGGATTCATGTATATATTTTTCAAACCTTCAACGGTCAATATTCAAAACCTCATTAATACTAAACAAAAACTCATTCTTTCTCAATTTTTCTTTGAATGCTTCTCTATTGAATTATTTTCTATGCTACGAGGTCCGAACTTTGAAGTTTCACACCGTGTTTAAAAGCCTCAAAGCTAAACACAACACGCACATAAAGTATTTATAAACCCCATTTAGACCCACAAGTTTTCCATCCCAAAAAAAAAAAAACAGGAAGAAAAATTAGTAAATTCTTTTGCTTCTTTGTGTTCTTAGTTGGTATTCTCAGATTTGAAGGAATGGTTTTAGGTTGGAGAAGAAGGAAAATCGCTCGCCATGCTGGTAAAAAGCATCCTGACGTAGAGCTCGTGGTCCCGAATCATTTTCGATGCCCGATATCACTTGAATTAATGAAGGATCCTGTCACATTGTCTTCTGGGATAACATATGATCGTGAAAGCATTGAAACCTGGCTTGAAGCCGGGAACTTTACGTGCCCAGCAACGAATCAGATTCTGAGGAATTTTGATCAGATTCCTAACCACACACTTAGGAAAATGATCCAAGATTGGTGCGTGGAGAAAAAGAATTTTGGAGTTGAACGCATTCCAACACCGAGAATCCCAGTCTCCCCAGTTGAGATCTCAGAGATTCTTTTCAGTGTTGCAGCTTCAGCGCGGCGATTGGATCAATACAGGTGCTTGGAATTGGTGCAGAAAATTGAAAAATGGGGTGGGGAGAGTGAACGAAATAAGAGGTGCATCGTTGCGAATGGGGTAGCTGCTGTACTTGCTTCTGCGTTTGATGCATTTGCAAATGACTCTGTTGAGAGAAATGCAACTGTGTTGGAAGAGATTTTGTGTGCACTGAATTGGATGTTTCCACTTGATGTTGAAGCCCAAAGATCCTTTGGAACACAAGCTTCTTTACGTTGCATGGTTTGGTTTTTGAGGTGCAAAGATCTTTCACCAAAGCAAAATTCCATAGTAGCACTGAAAGAGCTTGTTTCTTGTGATCAGCACATTGTGGAAAAGCTTTCAGACATAGAGGGGGTGATTGAAATACTAGTTGAATTCATTAGAAAGCAAATTTGTCCAATTATTACAAAAGCTTCCCTCACGATAATTTTCCACCTGAATTCTTTTCCTTGTTCAAGTGAGAAGATTAAATTAACATTTGTTAGGACCGGTTTGGTTTCTTTATTGTTAGAGATTCTTGTTGACTCAGACAAAAGCATATGCGAGAAGGCTTTGGGTGCTTTTGATGAACTCTGTGGCTGCAAAGAGGGGAGAGAAGAGGCTCAAAGTAATGCCTTAACCGTACCAGTCTTGGTGAAGAAGATTTTGCGGGTATCGGACTTGGCGACTGAGTATTCAATTTCTGCTCTTTTGAAGCTCTGCAAATATGGAGGAAGGGATGAAGGGAGAGTTCTGGTAGAAGCTCTTCAAGTTGGTGCCTTTCAGAAGCTGTTGTTAGTATTACAGGTTGGTTATGGTGATGAGGCAAAGGAGAAAGCAACTGTGCTTATGAAATTGTTGAATCCTTACAGGGCTGGTTTGGAATGCATTGACTCTGTAGATTTCAAGAATCTCAAACGGTCATTTTGAAATTGTGAAGAAAAAATTCTTTATTTGTTGTATTTGCTGATTAGTTTCTAGTTTTTTCAAAGTGCATAATTATTGGTAATAATTTGTTGTGGACCATGTACCAAATTGGTGCAAACGTGCCATGCAGGAGTCGAGTCTAGGTTTAATTCTTTCCACATAACACAAAACTTGTGTTTATATTTTCAGCATATATGTTTCAAATCTCAAATTTGAGGTTTCAAGTTTTGCTACAATTAATTAATGAAACTGTAAAGATTTTTTACCAATATTGGATTAAAGCACAATCTTGTTTCTCATTAGCTGCTATGGTAATGTTTTGATCCGCAGAATAGCTCAGCGAAGGAATTAATTCATTTAACGGGTGAATTTGGAAGCCTTTATGTTCCTAACATTTCATAAGAGTTAAAATCTATTCATAAAGCCTCTCATTCTGTGAACATATAGTAAAATCACATCCGCACATCCTCATCTGTTCTAATAACAATGCTACAAACACAACAAATTTCATAACTTAATAAGGTGACAAACTGTGAATAACACTATTACTGGACTACCATTGATACTTTTATTATACACCAATCATAATTAATCATCTTAACAATTATGAAATTTGTTGTCATTAGACATTTTGTTCAAAATTTCTAATTGATAGAGCAATCTTTGTTAATATCAGTTGTATTATCAATTAAACGGTTATTTAAATCCAATTAGACTTCGGGAAATGGAAGAACTTGTAACAATCGTTTTGGAAAACTCTTGGGTTACATGTGTAGCTTGAGTAAACCACCATGCTTCCTCATAAGGTATGTAATTTTTCTTGCCAAATTAAGAAAATAATGCCACACCATATTGACATGGCTATTATTATCATTTGAAAGTGATCAAGCACTGATTGATTTTGAGTTTCTAAGGTGGCTTAGAGAAGAATTGTGGGGGATGCATTGAATGTGAGCCCTTTCGCACGATAGCTTGAACATCACATGTTTTAAACTCATACACCGAAGCTCCTTTTAGTTGTACATGTTGATTGGAAGATCATACATTAGTTTAGTTCCAACTTCTCAATAATGTTTCTATCTTTATCTATCATGGTATGGTAGTGGATCTTTCATTTTCCGTCCATCTTGTTTACAGTCACCATTATCACACGCCATCCTTCGCATCAAAGGTAAAAGGCTAATGAAGATGGACCTACCAATGATCAATGTTGAATTATATTAATTATATGTCTTATTATGTTATTTTGGTTTAAGTCAGTGGCAGCTCCAATTTTATTTTTTATTTTTTTTAAGAACGATGATTAAGAAACTTAAATTAAACAAAATTTAATAAAAGGAGAATTTGAATATATTGAGTTATCAAGACCAGAAAAAAAAAAAAAAAAAACACTCAAATACATGAAGTTTTACAATTTCTTTCTATGAGTTTTCATATTTTGAAATCGTTACATGATAATTCATTATTAGTTGTCATTATTTATTGTCAATATAGGTAAGTGTGAATTTTTTTTTTTTTTTAGTTTGTATAACATTTTTATTTTTATGCAGTTGTCATTATCAATTTGTCATTGTTTTTCATAAAAATATTTTAAACTTAATAACAAAACTCAACCTATGGGCACTATATTAATTATTGACACACATAGTCACATTCATCTATACGTAAATAATACACTAAATGTCTACTTTTTTTTTTTTTTTTTTTTTTTTTGAGGGGGACACTAAATGTCTACTTAACAGATCATTCAGATGCTTAAATAATCACTAACTTTACTATTTTTTTTCTTGATTCACAAACTTTATAACAAAAGATATTACAATATGATAACAATACACACACATGTAATAGGCACACTCACCACTTATAATTTAAATTTATAACTAAGAGAGATACTCACAACTCGTAAACACCCACTATTTACCCTTAGAGTTGAAGATACCGAGAGAGAGAGAGAGAGAGAGAGAGAGAGAACTCTGCCATTTGTGTTGTTTAGTTTCAAAATGAACTGATATGTGCCTTTATTTTATTATAAGAAACTTAAACTTCATTAACAAGAACAAAAAGAAATTACATCATTTGAGAGAGCATGTTCTAAGAAATAAGAGTTTTCCTCAATCCAAGTAACGCAATACCCAATACCCTGAGCATGTTTTGTTAACAAATAAGCTACATAATTACCATTCCTACATACACATGAAACTCTAAAATAATGAAAAGCATATGAAAGGGAAAACATGGGCTAGTATGTGTTGTTGTTCAGTTTTGAGCTGGGTTGATCTGTGAGCAAGGTGTACAAAAATATTTTTAAAGGTAAAGTGAACTCTCTCTCTCTCTCTCTCTATATATATATATATATATAATTTTTTGGTTTTAGTGATAGCTTAATGGTAATGATATCCTTTGTGGTGTTTCATATATGTGGTTCGAATCCCTACCCCCCACAATCATCTTTATATATATATATATATATAAAAGTATTGCCAATTTGAACTATCTTTGGATCATCATCAATTCCTAAATTAATTGATTGAGTTCATTCTTTAGGGGTANGAATTTAAAATAATTTCTAAGCTAAATTTTTTTTTTCTACTAATCTCCCAAATAAACATTTTCAAAGTCCAAATAAATTTCAAAAAAGCAGAAAATCCTGAATTTTCCTAGTCTTGCTGCTCTTGTGTCGATCACCTTTGCTATCTTTTCGTTTCTCACTCTTGCTATCATCTTTGCTTCTATCATCGCGCTGGCTTTCTCCATCATCACCTTTGATCTTACAAAAGATGATTGAATTTTCTAATAAGTACTTGGTTTCGAGGCTTCAAGAAAATAAATAATATGCTACTAATCTGTCGGTAAATACTAAAAAGACACCACTAGAGACTTTATTTATTTATTTTTATAAAAGATTAGAAAACCACTAAAGACTTTAGAATTTTAAATGTATTTTGATTTCATAATAAAATATCCTTGCTAGGAAAAACTCGGCAGATTTTTTTTTTTTTGGGTAGGATAAGAGCAAATCTATCAATCTCTCACGTGACCGTATTTGGCTTTACAGTCTATTAGCATATGATAAATATGTTGGTAACGAAATTTAAATGTGTATGAAATGAAATAGACTGCGCCATAAAGTTTAGAATTGTGGCAGAATATTCTACCAAAAAAAAAAAGAATTGTGGCAGAATATGACTTTTGAGTATTTTGACACATGGGAAGTGTGCCAAATGTTTGCAGAATGTCACGTGTTTGTTAAATGGGCGGTTGCTTTCAATCATCCATTCATTTGGAGAGAGAGAGAGAGAGAGGGAGAGACCTTTTTTTTTTTTTCTTTCTTTTTCTCTTTTGGCACACCTTTTGGTTGAGGGGAGTGGGAGGAAGAAAATAGAAATAGAAATATTATAAATAAAACGCATTTACATGTATTGTATATGGGTTTATATAGTGCCTCCTAGAAAAACTAACAAAACACATAGAAGAAAACAGACAATAATACATAGAGGAAAGGACAAGCTAACCCTGACCCGGTCCAAACCCAACCACTAAAGCAAAGCTGCCCTCAAAAGTCAATACCATTTTTTTAATGTCCTTTGCCCGAATCATATAAGACTACTTTTGAAAAAAAGCACTNCGTGATATGCTTGATATTAGCTAAAGGGAGTTGAGATAGCTGTGGTTAGATGCAATTTTAATGTGTTCAAATGAGTGCAATTTTGTACCGCAAGAAGTTGAAACTCAATGAGACATTTGAATTTATTAATCGGGATAAGAATTGTGATTGGTAAACAAATTTGAGATTTGAACAAAAAAAAAGATGATATACGTTAGTGTGGATGGATAAGGATTTGTGATAACTATATAGAATTTGGATAACAAAAATTTTGGAATCTTTTAAACAATTAAAAAAAAAACATAAAAATTTCAAGATAAGAATGAGTAGTTTTTATGTGAGGTAGTGGGTTTTCTTTTTGGAAGAAGTAATTTTGTATTTGTTTTTATAAACATAATTAAAATATTTGAATTCAAATAGATAACAAATGCAAATAGGAATTAGACATTTGAATACAAATAGGTGGTGAGAATAAGTTTTTTTTTTTTTTTTGGGAAGAAGTAATTTTGCATTTTTTTTTTTTTGATAAACATAATTGAAGTATTTGAATTCAAATAGATAACAAATACAAATAAGAATCACATTTGAATACAAATGGGTAAAGAGAAAAACTGTTTTTTCCCCCTTGTATGTACATAATTAAAGTTTTTTTTTTTTTGATAAAACATAATTGAAGTATTTGAATTCAAATAGATAACAAATACAGATAGAAATCAGATATTTGATTTTTTTTTTCTTTGGTATGTGAGATAGTATTACTCTTTTAACATTTTTTGCTTTTTATTACTTCTTCCCAAAAAAAAAAAAAAAACTTATTCTCACCACCTATTTGTATTCAAATGTCTAATTCCTATTTGCATTTGTTATCTATTTGAATTCAAATATTTTAATTATGTTTATAAAAACAAATACAAAATTACTTCTTCCAAAAAGAAAACCCACTACCTCACATAAAAACTACTCATTCTTATCTTGAAATTTTTATGTTTTTTTTTTAATTGTTTAAAAGATTCCAAAATTTTTGTTATCCAAATTCTATATAGTTATCACAAATCCTTATCCATCCACACTAACGTATATCATCTTTTTTTTTGTTCAAATCTCAAATTTGTTTACCAATCACAATTCTTATCCCGATTAATAAATTCAAATGTCTCATTGGGTTTCAACTTCTTGCGGTACAAAATTGCACTCATTTGAACACATTAAAATTGCATCTAACCACAGCTATCTCAACTCCCTTTAGCTAATATCAAGCATATCACGTCTCCCACCTTCTTACTTCATAGATTCATTCTAATTTAACAAACCCACCCGTTTCATGACAAGATCAAATGCAACAACTTTTGAAATCCGTTGAATTTCAATATTTAAAGGTACATTATATCTAATTTATATGGAGAAAAGAATTTTTATTGAGGTATATATTTAAAGGTGTTTGTTATTGACAAAGAGCTTGGCGAGAGAGACAGAGATCATCGACTACAAGACCGGTCTTAATTTCTATTGAGGTATGTATTTGATTCCTTTGTAATGTTTTGTAACGTTGAACCTATTTTGATCGATTTTTGGTTTTACCTTGAGCCTAGTGGCACATGCCAAGTGTGTGTGATGAGTCTAGTACTATTAATAACAGGATTCTTTATTTAAGTTTCATCATTTTGCGTACTAAAATATCCTCATATAAATTCTTAAACTCTCTAAAATACTCCTATATTTTAGTTAAATAATTTTAAATTTAAAAACACATTAGAAGAGTAATTTACTTTTCCTAAGTTTTAGATTTTTTTTTCTTTTCTACAATTTGAATTACCACTTTTTATTTTAAACTCAAAATTTCAAACTTTTATCAACTCTCATGTATAGAAAATTTTTAAAAATTAGGATGTTGAGGGCGTTTGGACTCAGCTAAAAGCTGAGTCCATGTTTTGTGTTTTGCGTTTTTTTTTTTTTCCCAGCAAGTGAACAGTAAATCACATGATTTTACTGTACAGAGACAAAAACACTGTTTATGCACTGTTCACGCACTAAAAATATTAAAAATGGGTCCCACAGTACTATTTACACATTTAAAAATTATTTTGCTACAGTATTTTCAATTTTCAGTTTTAGTTTTCAGTTTCAGCAACAATAAGTTCAATCCAAACAGACCCATTATCTCTATTTCACTTTTAAACATTATTCCATGTTATTTTACTTCTTACTTAATTTTTTTTAAATATCACAGTTATTATATATATATATATATATACTTTTAGACAAATAACTTCTTCTATTTGAATTCTAATGCTTTGCATGATTAAAAAAAAAAAAAAAAACTCATGTAGAGAAAGATCCTCAAAAATTAGGATATTATATATATCTCACTTTTAAACATTATGACAGCAAACCCAAAATAAAAGAGTCTCGTGTGTGTGTGTCTATATATATATATATATATATATATGTTGGCATATAGTAAATAGACCAAGTGTTTGTTTCTGTTTAGGATTTCATGAAACTTGGCCGCTCAATCAAAGTGTAAATGAATTTTAATAAAGTTTGTACCAAATCCGAGTGTTTGTTTCTTTCTAAACTGCTTCGCAATTTTGAAGTTCAATAACCATTATAAAATTGGACACAGATCTAGGATCTTCCCTACAGATCAATAATGGAATTATCTTAGGTGTTATTATAATAAACCCACATGTAGTTAGGCGTATTTCAATAATGTCTATCGTTGTTTGAACTTTGTCACTTAATGCACTCAAGGGGGCCCACCTTATTTCACCGTTAAAAACAGGAAAAAATAAAATTAAAATAAAGATCTAAAAGTTAGGGTTTGATAAAAATTGATAACCCCAATTTCAAACTCAAACTGCAGATCACAAAAACCAGAAACCCCAAGAAAAAGTGTACCGAGGAGAAACAAGAGAATCATTCAATGTTCCAAGAAATCAGTGTTATAAATTTTAGGCAGTCATCATGCCAAGTCAAAATTTAGAAACAAATTTTAATGGTCTGTTCTACAATAGACGTTATTTGTATACCAATTTCCCACCTAAGGTCTATCCACTGAAGCCACCAAAAGATTATTTCTAAGATAAAGAATCAAAATGAAATTAACATCTTGCTTTGAAAGTAAACATAAAATCAAAAATGAAATCGCACCTGGAAGTGAACAAAAATAAGGAATTATTAAATTTGGGTAGGCAAATTCTAATGACCATTGACCAGCGCCTACCCCACCTCACTTTAACAAATAAACCCATATCAACCCATATTAAAATAGGCCTCACTACAGGTGAATTTACTGCAATTTCCCCAATTATCTTGCCAGTGCTAAACCAACCCCAATGCCATTCTAAATCCTTGACCTACAAAATCCTATCATGACCACCGAAGAGAATAGAGAACTCCCATGTGTCAAACTGCTGTGCATCTTCCTCTCTAACACTTTAAACAAATTTTCTATGACATGAACCTCATCCAAGACTGATCGCTGATCTAACATTAGAGATCTTGAGGTAAACAAAGTCCCCAAAAGCTCAAGGTGAACAAATAGTTTTCTATGCAAGGCAACAAGTAGCAAGAACAAAAAGAACAAAACAGAAACTGAATTACTTAGTGTCAATTAATAATGCATAGCAAGAAGCTTACCACTACAAAAGAACATGCCACAAGCACATAGTACATGGCCACAATTGAAAGTACATGAAGTTCATGACATGATTTAGAGGTAATGTCAGTTTTTCATACACTGTGGACAAGTATAAACTCATTCATCTCCAACTAATTTCATATAAAAGCACGGATAAGCAAGTTAATGCTCCTTAAACCTCTTCTCCACTGCCTCCAAGCTCTGAATCTCCTTGTAATACTTACAAATGCGGTACACAGACCTGCACCCACATTCAAAGACATAAGAACCACAGATGACAATGAATTGCAGACTCCTAATGAAGGATCTGATGACAAGGATATCATTGATTGACAATTACCAATACAGAAGAATTGCTGCAGCACACAGAATGACATTCCTTTGAGCTTTGTATATCTGCATAAGACAACTCCAAGGTAAGCTTATCGAAATACTACAGAGTCAATCTAGCCCAGTCAACTTAACTTACAAAGTACGAACGCACATCCATACACAGGAAATAATGTTGACATGGGAGATTGCCAAATCTTGAAAAGATGGAACCAAAACAACAGGGACAGAATTAAACAGATGTTTTTGTTATTAATGTTTTTTTTTCCTTGAAAAGATGCAATTCTTTTAAAATCCCATGAAAATCAACATTCTGAAATTCATATATCCTTGTCTTTTATAAATCTCAAAAGAATACAAAAACCACCATACTTTCTAAAATTACAGAAGATAGGCCAACAAGTCATGCATGTGTCCAAGGCCCAAGGGCTATGCTGCATGTACCTTGTACTCCAATGGCTAAGTAATAAGCTTACTGGGTGAATAAACCCTAGGTCTTGGGTTCAAGAGATGTCTAACACATTCCAAACACTTGACACCTTGCCCCTGAGCATGCTTATTCTTCACAGAACTTGACTACAATGTAGATCCATGTCCTTAACTTTTTTTTTTATTGGTAAGTAACATATGCACCTAATGGGTCTTGAGCCCATGACCTCACCCTTTGGAACTTATAAGGGAAGGATTTAGGAAGTGCCAGTTGAGTAAAAGCTCATTAATTAGATCCATGTGTTTACTTGAACCAATATATGGGTATACCATTTAAAACCTGGCAATAGTGAAGGCATTTGTGCATTGGCAGATGCAATCCCATAATTGCTAAACCATAATCTACTCACTGCTTATTGTAGTAAAATTGTTTTTAAATTTTCATTCTTTGAGTTTATTTTAAGAGGAAAAAGAAAGACCCAATTAGGTTCTGTTCATTTCAAATTCCCTATCAGTAGGAAATCAACAATATTCTTGATTTTCCTAGACATAGGAGGTTGTATCATAGTGCATTCTCTATTGCATACATCTAAAATGCATTTTCCTATCCAAGTTGGGGAAATAAGCCAACAGAAAGTGCAGTATACCACTGTGACAACTCCTTCCTTCCTGTTCTATTTTAGCTTGATAATAGATTTCTTTGTTGTCTCTTCAAAAATATATAGAGTGACAAGAATATTCTCAAAATGCCGAATACCTCTCTTTCTAAACATATTATTGCAATGCCAGACCCCTCTGTCCCCCCCCCCCAAAAAAAAAAAAAAAAAAAAAAAAAAAAAAAATAGAAGGCATAAAATCCTACATTATGTAAAGAAATGACACCACAGGTTTGGAGACAATCCTACAAATTAATGCACAGAGAACTCAAAAAGACAACTGTTTTATAGTATCAAGGTATGATATGAACCACACTTGTGGAAAGAATAATAGTCACAGTTGATCACCTAATTAGTACGCTTCACATTTACAATAATGGGTACCAGTGCTTCTAAAATACAAAAAGTGACAAAATTTACACAATTTTTCCTCAAAACTACCCACATCAGTGGATGTAAAAATGTGTATATTTACCGTAGCTGTGTATAATAATACTTTATTCTTTTTTTATCTCTCCTCTGTCAGACTACTTCTCTTCCACAACGTCCACAACAGCCAAGCAGCAGCAGAACATAAGAAGAAGAAGAAGAAGAAGAAGAGGAGAACCACCCAACCACCAACCCACCACCACTGCAACCTAGCACCACGCAACCACCACCAACACAACCCATTTGAACAATTGATAATCCACCATAAAATCGAGCCAAAATCAACAGAAAATTAAACAAACAACACAAGCAATTAGAAAACCCAACTCAAAATCAAGCCAAACCCACCGGAAAACCCAACTCAAAATTAATCCAAACTCATCGGAAACCCAACTCAAAAACAGTCCAAACCCACCGGGAATCCCAACTCAAAATCAATTCAAACTCACCGGAAAATCCATCCCAAACCCAACGAAAGACCCATGTGAAAAACCCAACTTTCACAGATCCGGATCCGCTGCCGGATTTGCTGCCACTGGATCTTCCACTGCTGCGGCAGCCACTGGATCTGCCACCGTGTGTGAGTGTTTGGGTTTGGGATATGAGAGAGGAAGAGAGTTGAGGGGGGGCTGGAGACTTAGAATTGAGATTTGAGAGAGAGAGATATATATAAATGAAATAGATAGATATTAATAAATAATATTATTTAAATAAAATAGAATATAATAGATAATCTGATGTGGGTGTTTTGGAAAAGTGACTTAGTAAAATAGAAAAATTAGGTTTTTATGGTAAAATAGACAGAAAATTTTAGACGGACTGATGTGAATGCTCTTACTCAGCATTATATGAGAAATACAGACATCAATCTCAAGGTCTAGAATGGAAGCATAGTTGTCTCCATCATCCCCATTATAATAAACACCCACGTATGCAACTAACAAGATATCCAAGATAAATCCCACCATGTTTTCATTGTGCGTGTGTCATTGTTACTAAAAATTCAAAGTGCAGCAAAGCTCTCATGAAGCACAATTTTTTGTTGAGGGAACACATGAAGCACTTAAGTATGTCCTAGGCAAAAAGCCTAAAATCAGGCACAGCTTAAAGTGCAATGGCGCACACTGTCTTGCAAGGTATGAAATATGTTGAACTATTTTATTAGTCAATGTCTTCATGAGTTACCTGCTGGTGGGTTTTAACCCCAATACCCAAGCACCACAAGAAGGGCTGGAACAATTGGGGTATCCTTCACTTCATTATGTCTTATACAATTCATGCTCTCTCAGCTGGTATGCTAAATGACTGTTTTTGAATGGTTGAACTCCAATTATGTTAATAATTTTAGTTGATTGCATCGTTTCTCATAGTGATAAAATATTTTTAATTTCTATGTGCAACTACAGTAATTACTCTGGTATATGTGTTTTTTTTATTCACTCAATCTTGCTTTGGATTTGTGCCTAGGATCTAGACAACTAGTGGTGGAGGTAGCATACGACTATGGGCTACTCCCTTATGCATGAAGCCTCCTTATAAACATGTCCACTTTTGGAAACTCTAGCATTTTTAAATCTTGAACTTACCAATGGGTCTAGTGAATATGAATATCTCTTTCCTAGAAATATTATGCACAATTCAAGAATGAGAGAGTATGTGTGCACATGCACATGCATGTCTTTTATAGTTCTTAGTACATTTTACTCCATACATTAATCAATCAATCCCTGCTAGAATTAATTTCTCACTTCCCCCCATAAGTGTCCCCACTTTTTCAATGCAACCTGAGCCTTTGACATCAATCCAACTGAGGACATCAAAATTAATATCAACAGAACATGTAAAACTACCATATATTTCTCATGTCCCAGTCCCCCAACAGATTCCAGAAGCTTAAGCAAGGATAAAACATCCTTGAATGCTATTCTCAAGCAGCTTTATTTTTATTCTTTGATAATACGATAGTTACAATGGGGGTGGGGGGATTTGAAACTTGGATGGCTCCGTTGGAAACACCAAGAGATGCCAGTTGAGCTAACAAACTCTTGGTATAAAAAACCAATAAAATAAATAAAATAAAATTAAAAAAAAAAAAAAACCACAAATCAAAAAACAAAAAACCAAAGAAAACACACACACACACACACACACACACACACACAAAAACAAAAACAAAAGAACCCAAATTACTAATGGGCTCACATGATGATACTTTTACCTTTGATGAGAGATCAAGAAAATCTAGATACCAGTCCAAGTATGATGTCAAGGTTGACTCAAAACCTAAGGTTCCCTTATAAAGAATCTCTCTAGTGCAAATGGGGGAAAGAAAAAAATAAGGAATTGAGCTTTAATTGCACCAACAAATGGCACAATTGCAAAACACAAAAGTTGTTTATGGAAGGAGTTCAATCCATTCCAAAGGAGCAAGTGGAGAGTTTTTCAGAAGAATACATTTAGGAAATAGTTGTTGCCCCTTAAGAAGAACAAGGAGTGGAAATATCGGAGATTTCTCTCCATGCCCTAATTGGGAACCCTAGCCCACAAGCAATGAGAATCTTGGGTCAAATTAAAGGCATTGGTGGTGATCCTCATTGACTTGGGGAATACTCACAATTTCTGGGACTCCTCCAACTTGTCCAAGATGCATCTCCCTCTGTCCACCGGTCAAGGCTTTGAAACTAAAATTGATTAATGGAAGAATCCATTTAGTGCTTATAAAGTATAAACATATGCTTCATAGATTTAAACTTGATTAATGGAATATTGAGTGACATGCGAGGCAAGAGTGCCTAGAGTAATGCGGATAGTAAAGAGTTCGAGAAAGAACTAGATTAAATACTAAAAGATTAAAAAATTGTGGTCTAGTTTCGATGTGGGGCCTTCTTGGCACCTTTCATAGACTACTTTATTTACTAGTGAATCTCAGTATTCAGTAAGTTTAGGTGTTGCTCGTTCAATTTAATAAAGTTATGCTAAAAATAGGGGTAGTTTGGTAAGTTCTAGATTTTCTAGAATAGGCTGTACTAGAGGCCCATGAATACTATTTTATGTTTTGAGTCGTTTTTCTATTTGAGTTAGTAGTCCATAATTACTTTTCTTTGTTACTAGGAATTCTAGTCTTTCTAAGAATAAATTAAATTTGGAGTCCTAATCCTTCTAGTCGTGATTGCCTTCTCCTACTTAAGTGTGAGTACTTGGGAAATTTTGCCGTTATGCCTAGGGTTTATCTTATTGTTTCTTGTTCCATTCATCGTCTTACCTTACAAGATCTCATCACGAACCCTAATTTAGTACTAAAGTCCTAAAAGTCCAACATCAAAATTGTTATAAAAATCATTAAGGCTTATGTCTTGTATCCATATGGTATCAGAGCCCGCTAAAGCTATTGTAGTGGATTTTTTTATATTGGTAAGTTATACACACACCAAGTGGGTCCTGAACCCACGAACTTGCCCTTCATTTGGCAAGCACTTGTAAGGGGAGGATGCGCCAGCTGAGCTAGAGCTCATTGGCAACAGCTTTTGTACTGCATTATGGAGTGTTCTACTCTTCTCTCTCTTTCTCTCCTCCCCATTTCCCCAATCTCTTCATTGGTGTACTATTACCGTTCACAACACCATCCACAAAGCCCATGAACAGCAATAAAAGTCCATCTTTTCTTGTCTCTAGCAACCCAAATTAAGCCCTTCTCCTTGACTATCAATAACTTAAAACCCCACATATTTCCCCTAACATAACCTACCAAATAAGCTATAAATTCAAAAATACAGCTTCTGTCCAGAAATTTCTGACAACCTGTTTGCTTCAAGAAACAATGCTCTTGCCCCTATTCCCCATCATTTCAAAACCTTGGTGAATCTTTGAACCCTAACCTTCTAAAATTCTAAGGTTAACCCACCACAGGCAAATGTAAACAGCAGCCTCATCTATCCTACATCACATTCCCTAGTAGAGCTTCAAAAGAGAGGTACACACTACACATATAACACATACATACAACTTTCTGCTAGGTCCTCATAAATCATAACTAACCGATTATTTAAAAAAATATGCCAAATGATAACAGAGTATAATAAATGCCACGTAAATTTCATCCCTAGCAGACAGAAAATTTAGCATTGATTCATTATTATGCATAACCAAAACATACAAAATCCAAATAGCAAATCTGCAGTTAAGCAATTAATAAACTTCAGTGCAAACTAAACATTCTGAATCTAGTGAAAAGTTGGTATCAGGCCAAATCTTCCCAAACTTAGAAAAGGGAAAATATAGATTTATCAATGAAAAAAAATAAACTGAAAGCATAATTAGAAACTGATTGGTTTGGATAATAACTAGTATTGGGCAAGCTTGCCCAAACCTACTTAATTTATATTAGGATACCAAACATTACCATTTATGGACTAGAAACCAACTTCATTGCAGAATACACACATCTGAATGACTATTTTTTCCTCCAATCTGGTTGAGTAGCAACCTTTTAATGGGTACAATTGTTGCAGCTTAAATTATACTGCATTATTGTTCATAGTAAAATTAATTCAGTAGGAACTTGATTTGATAAGGATCTACACATTCATTCAGTCTTGAATGCAGAACCTCAACCACCACCCTGTTCATATGGTGCAAGGAGGTGCAATTTGAAGGGTAATTCATTGGCAGTAGGACATATCATGGAGCAAAATAAGGAACCAAATTTTTTTTTAATAATTGAGTGTGTGAAACCTGAGTTCCTCTTCTTGAATACATAAAACAATTCGGCTCAAAATGACCCATATATATGGCATCCCTTCTCCCTCAAGTAGCCCACATACCTACTTTCAATGAAACTTCTGTTCAAAATTTCATCATGAACTCACTTAAAATGTTCTAGTCAAATATTTTTGTACCCTGCTTGGAATCCCCAATTCGCAATTTCAGTTATCACAGACACTCTAAAATTAAGCCCTAAACATTTGTAAGCTTAAAAAATAAAAAATTGCAATCTTCTCCTAGTTGCCCAAGGGGGAAAATACACACAAAAAGAAAACCATATTTCTAATCTCCCAATCTAAAATTCGAAGCTCAAATTCATCTTTAACTTAGTTTTATTTTATTATTATTTATAAGAATTCATCTTAAACTTAGTAATGCCCCAGAAACTTTGTAATGCCCCAGAAACTTTCGAAGTTAGCATCACAAATTACATCATCTCCGTTAATCAATTACACTTTCGAAAAGAATCAAAACTTAATTAACAATAATTATATTATATAACAATAAAATTCAATTTCGAAGTCAACAAAAAAGTAAGAGAAAAGAAGAAAAAGATTACGGATTTCTCAAAGCGATCTCTCTCAGAAGCAGTGCAGATCTCAGAGGTGCACATCAAGCGATGCTCTTTCTTCCAATAAATATCTACAAACAAAATCACAAAACCATTACCATCTCTAAAAGTCAAAATCACAGAAAAAAAAAAAAAATCAAAAAGGGAGAGAAAGCAAGAGGAGACCTAGGAGCTGGAAGCTAGCGAAGGGGACTATGAAGAGAGCAGGTTGGAGAATGAGGGAAACGAAAGAGACGATTGTAGACTTTATGGCCTTTGGTGATGGCAGAGTCAAGAGTAGAGCTATAACCGCCTCCGCTGCCACCACGTACGTCAGTATCATCCACTGCAACGCCATTTTTCTCTTCTTCTTCCTATATTCTGAAGACTCTTTTTGTGTGAGATTTCTTTTGGGTTTGATTTGGGTTTTGTTCTTTTTCTTGATGCTTTCCTTAATGACCAAGAGTGTGACACTGTGGACCGTGTGCGTGTAGGTGTTGCCGCGTTGCTAGGGGGAATCTGGCTAACTAGGCATAATAATCAAACTTTATAGTTAGTTGGCCCGGTTCGGAAAGTATATAACATAGTAGCATTTCGAGCATAAGAGGCTCAATTTTGGGCCTATAAATCGAGTTTTTGGGACCCGATTTTCATGGGTTGATGTGGCATTTTTTTTTACGTGGCAACCACGTGGAAATCGAGTCTCAAAGACTCGATTTCTAAACCAAAAAAATTTCAAAAAATTTCAAGTCTCAGACGCGCCTCACCTCACCAGATCAGATCAGAGAGGGAGAGAAAGACCAAATCAGAGAGAGATCAGATCAGTTCAAATCAGATCAGAGAGAAAGAGAAAGACCAGATCAGAGAGAGAGAAAGAGGCCGCGCGGCCTGGGCTCGCACGCGGCCAGGCCTCGCGCGGCCTGGGCCTTGCGCGGCCTGGTCACCGCTGCCTGGCCCTGGGTCGCCGCTGCCTGGGGCTTTCTTCTTCAGCTTTTTTTTTTTTTTGGCTCTGATTTCTGATTTCTTTCTTTACTGTGTTAGGGTGATAGTATATATGGGCTTATAAATCGAGTCTTAGAAACTCGATTTCTATGTGGACGCCACGTGGAAAAAGTGCCAACTCAGACCCGATCAAAACATGAAAATCGACCTTTAAAGACTCGATTTATAGTTCCTAAATCGAGTCTCTTAGACTCGAAATGTTAGTAAAAAATATAGTTTGAAACTAGTGACTATTAACTACATAGTTGGGTTTTTATGGTTAAATTCCAATTTCGTTCCGTTGCTAGAGCTATACTTTCCATACCGGTTGGGCCGGGTTTGATTTTGGTCCCGGGTTAGAACAGTGTCATTTTCCATCTTAAAAATTGATGGCTATTTTATTATAAGAATTTTTTTTTAACACAACTATTTTTCATAAAAATTTATGTCTATTTTAGTATATAATTTTTATTTTTTATATTTTACACAACTATTTTTCAAAAACACCATGATCAAATTATTTGTTTTATACTATATTTTAATAAAATATTATTTGTGGGGGAAAAAGGCCCAATCTAACATAGTGAGCCTAGAGCCCTATGTGAGGATTACTGTACGTCCGAAGAGAAGGAGATGGTGAGGGCAAGGCCCATCCGGAAGAAGAATACCCGGAAAGAAGGATGATTGCCATCCGAGGAGGCCGCCTTCCGTCCGAGGAGATTTTATTCCTCGGACGCGAATAGTACTGATTGATCAAGCGTGTGGAAGGTCCGAAGGATTTTCTTAGCAACCCCAACGATCAAGATAAGCTCTGGGTATATCTGGAGAAGATAAGAACGAGGAAATATCTAAAGGAAAAGCTGCTACCACCGCATTTAAGGCTCTGCAGCAACTTCTCTGGCCACATTTATGTGGAAAAGACCCCTGAACAGTGTAACCTCACCTACCGCCACTCACACAGAGCTAAAGGAGATACTTGACATGACATATACTCAAGTGGACTTAGGATGAGGTACAAGTGGACGATGGAGATGAGGAGAAGGAGGTTATATAAAGGAAAGAAGCTCCTGAGGAAAGGGAGGAGAGAAGAGAGAGGAAGAGCTTTATTGTAACCTTAAAGTCTGTATTCACCACATAATCAATAATATAGCTCTTCGGACATTCATTCTTTACGTGTAAATTCATGTTGGTTTATGCTTGAGGGTTGTGATTAGTTGTTGTTGATCCCATAATCAACCTAGCTCTTTCACCCATACTCTACAAATTCATTGTTTTGGACTTAGGCCACAAATCCTAACCCTACAATTGGCGCCGTCTGTGGGAAGAGCTTGAGTGTAAGGGAAGCAGCAGCAGTTGGTCATGGCCGAACCAGGGCAACAACCAGCAGAATCTGGGGTGTCCCAGCATATAGACCCTTTTCTCAATTTGGAGCGGAGACAAGATCATGAAGGCAGTGTGCACACTACACACACTGAGCGAACTCAACCTCGTGGCGGAAGTCATGTGTCTCATGCAGAGAAGAATAGCATGTAGATAGAGATTGAAAGGTTAAGAAGGGAGTTGCGCCATGCGAAAAGAAAACGTACTGCCTCGCATTCTAATGAAGACTCGGGTGACGAACAAGACATCACTTATGAACAAAGGTCTCGAACTCCAATCAGTGAATCTTTTTCATATGAAGATGAACACCCTCGCAAGAAGCAACCTCAAAGGCCATCATATGGAGGGGTGGGAAATGATGCCATGAGTAAGGCGTTGAATCAAATCTCTAGGTCACCTTTCACACGTAGGATTGAAGGAGCAAAACTTCCTTGGCGCTTTAACCTGCCAACCTTCACTATTTACAATGGTAAAACGGACCTTGTGGAACATGTGAGCCATTTTAACCAAAGGATGGCTGTCTACTCTAGAGATGAACTCTGATGTGCAAGGTATTCCCTTATAGTCTTGGACCCGTGACAATGAGGTGATTCGACAACCTGAAAGCAGACTCTATCAATTATTACCAAGAGCTCACTCAAGCTTTTGGTTCACGTTTCGGTACATGCTAAAGGGTGGCCAGGCCCTTGTCTTCTCTCTATCCTTGAGCATGCGTGAAGGTGAGTCCCTTAAGGCGTATTCGGATAGATATTGGGAGATGTTTAATGATATGGAGGGCAACTTCAATGCAATGGCCCTAGACACGTTTAAGCTGGGTCTCCCCACTGATCATGGTTTAAGGACATCCTTGTTCAGCAAGCCTGTCACCAACATGCGTCAACTTATGGACCGTATTAAAAAATATAAAAGGGTTGAAGAAGATCAGCAGTAAGGGAAGGGTAAGGATAAGGTTATCCCCCAGGACAGGAAGGACTTCAGGTCGGATCGTTACAACAACAATAAGCGTGGAGAGATTTCACTGGGCAGTCGGGGTCAACAAATGCTCAAGCAGTTAATACAGTGTTCAAGGAGCCAGTTCATCAAGTTCTGGAAAAGATAAAAAATGAATCATTCTTTAGGTGGCCGAGTAAAATGGTAGGGAACCCTGAGAAACGCAATCACAATCTCTATTGTCAATACCACCAAGACCATGGGCATGCCACTGAAGACTGCAGAAGTTTGTGGGATCATTTGGACTAGTTGTCCGTG